>NW_017095686.1:13277-75011 GCF_001412225.1 Nicrophorus vespilloides
TAAAAAGAAAAGGCAAGAATTGTTCTTAAATTTACAGAAAAAAAAAACAATAATATCAAAGTTCGAAAAACGTAAACAAAAGCTCGTTTGTAAAAATATTCCATGCGAATGCGGCACACGTCGTCGGACCTTGGCATTTCGTATATTCATATTTTACCGTACAGTATAGACCACAGAGACCTTACGCAGTTTTCCAACAAAGAGCACAAAACAAACAAAAAATGACGAAGAGAAAAAAATTACCGCAGCTGCGTATGATACAATTAGGTGAAACTTCGCAGCGAAATGTTTATAAGTTTTTCCCGAGAAGCGGAAAATATGTAATCCGACGATATTAACATATTTATGAATATTAGATTCCGATTCCAGCTACGGTATTATTATAATTATTAATAAAATTATGCGTGCGTTTTATGTGCGAGAGGGATAATTGTTCGAGCGGTGTGTATAAATTCGCCGATAATTCTCTAATTAATAACACGGCTTTATTGCGTCTGGCCATTAAGGAAAAACAGCGATGTAGCAATTAAATTAATAATGGTTATTATTACCATTGCTGACTGCATCCCATCTGGGCTTTCATTTGCTGCTGCTGTTACTGCTTCAGTCCCTCTAATCTCGCGACCAGAAGCAACAAAAAGTAGTAATAATTGATCCTCAACATTCCGACAAGATCAAAGAGAATTATCCTCCATCCTTCATTTATTTCTTACTATCAATTCAATCCATACAAATTATGTATTAAATGATAAAAAAATGATTATTATTTAATAAACGAAATAATTACAAGTTAGTTTATTATTTCTTAATAATTCTTTGATTTTTGTATATTTGTTTTACTTCTTTCTCTTTTGTTTTCTCTGACTGTTGCAAAACAAAAATTAGTATTGAGAAACTTAAAGTTTAGATTTAATTGCAATCTGAAAAATAACAAATAAAAGCAAGTTAATTGTTCCAAATATCACTTACAAATTGATCATTAAATCTACCTCACATATCGTAGCTTGAAAATACTCTCCATGAGTAATAATAATTGTCGTGACTTTGCTCGTTTCTGACTAGCAATCATACGAAAACAGACGTATCAACATATCCAATAATACAAATTGCTCACAAGTTGACTCAAGACTGGAACAATTTTAATTGAAATCGTGTATGTGTTTGATATGAAAAAAAAACTAAACTAGCAAACAAACGATACAGGAAAAAAAAGGACTACGGCTTCTGAGCTATTAACAGATGAAATAAAAATGTACATATCCTTCGTGCGGATAATGAGTACGTGTGTGTGTGCGGTTTGAAAACGGCTACCATTATGAGGAACGAACGCAGACGAAGAAAAAAAAGTATAGTGTTGAAAAAAAAAAGAACAACAATAATAACACGGTTTTGCAAGAAAAATCCTTGAGAGTGCGGTGGAAATGGAGTTAAATCGCGCGTTGCAAATCGTTTCGACGCATTCTAAATAATGCTTAATTTGATTGATTGATTATATCGAATATGAAACCAAAAAAAGAAATGAAAGATTTGTTTTGAATAAAGTCAGAAGATTTCAGTTAAAATGTATCAAATTTATTAAAAAAAAATTTAATATAAATAAAAATAAGCTATTATTAATCGAATTTTGTTGTTAAAATTTACAAATAAGTTCATGAATATAATTAATAATTAACATAAATTCTAAATTAAAATAAATTATAGAAAAAAAAACAACAATTTTATAAATTATAAATTAAAGAAAAAATAACAATTATGTATGATTAATTAAGAAAGAAAACATTTGGTTAATTACAACTAAATGAAAGTAAAAAGAAAAGGCAAGAATTGTTGTTAAATTTACAGTTAAAATAAAAAAAAACAATAATATCAAGTTTTGTATTATTCAAAGAAATAATGATATTCGTAATAACAAATAGATATTAAAAATATCTTGATGGTATAGATAAAACTTTTCATAATTATAATTTTGTTGTTAAAATTTGTAAATTCGAAATAAGTTTATGAATATAATTAATAATTAACATAAATTCTAAATTAAAATAAATTATAGAAAAAAAAAACAACAATTCTATAAATTATAAATTAAAGGAAAAATAAAAATTATGTATGATTAATTAAGAAAGAAAACATTTGGCTAATTACAACTAAATGAAAGTAAAAAGAAAAGGTAAGAATTGTTGTTTAATAACAAATAGCTATTAAAAATATCTTGATGGTATAGATAAAACTTTTCACAATTATAGTTGAAGTAAATTATGAAATCAAGTAAATTTGTACTGAGGAAAAAGCACTTTCCATATTTAGTGAATGATAATGTTCATTCACTGAATATGGAAAAACTGATTAGCAATAACTCCAGCCATTTATCCTGAAGGTAAAATATACCTGAAATGAATTATTTCCTCAATAACAAATAATTTCGTTATTATATTTAATTAAATCTTTATTTTTTTATTCATAGATTTGAATGTAAATATTTTATTATGTTGAGTTGATTTTAAAATGATTGTGGAATTTAAGGCTATGAACTAAATAATAATGGGTGTAGAAGATGAAGTGTATGGAAGATATAGGATCTGCATAAATCGGTTAAGAGAATTTAGCTTTCAGACAAATTTCTAATGCGTGCGACGGTCGTAATTCTGCGTGGCTTCTTGGTGAGGTGATCTGAATTAGCGAGACTTTCCATTCTCGGCTGGAGATGCTTGTAGAAATGGATGAATGTTTTGTATGTATGTATGTGCGTGGATTGGATTATTCGGGCCCCGAGGCGGACGAACGAGCGCGTGTACCTGTATCTCATCAGTTGTGTAGCCTGGCTCTCTGGCTATGCTATCGCTTTCACTCGGTCGGTATGTACATAACGGTAAGAACGTTGAAGCCCTTAGGCATTCGGCCGCGGTTATTTGTAGCTCCCTAAGGTATTTTCACGTGGTATTAACTCGCCGTTTAGCGAGATGCAAACGAACACATACGAAACTAATCGTATATTCATTTCAGTAATTATACATTTACAGGTAGAAAACAGTTCTTTTCATAAAGAAATTTTATCAATATATGAAAATCAGCTTAACAACAATGAAAATAACAATGATGTATTAATATATCGAATAAAGTAGCAGAGAGAAACAAAGCAGTGGAATTACAGGATAAATTCGTAAATAATTTGACCAAAAATAATAAATTTGTTCCAGGATTTAATATTTTTCCATTCACTGAAAGATGATCAAAAAGCAGTTCTTTGTCATAAAGAAATTCTATTAATTTTTCATAAGAATTTCTATCAATTAAATCAACTGAACAATAATAAAAACTGCTACATTGAATACTTTTATACTTATTAATTTTCTTGAACAAAGAGCCAAGAAACAAAGGATTTTTTTCAAACAATAAATTTCACCAAAAATCGTGGATAAATTCTAGTAATTAACTTTTCACATCATCGAAAAATTAAAGAAGATTTTTTTGTATATTAAAAGAATTTCTATCAATGATAAATCAAAATGAAATCAGAAAAACAACAGCTAAATTTTATACTTATTATTATTTTTTTTCGAACAACGAATCAAAGAGAAACAAAATATGATAGAACAAAGTAATAAATACTATCTATTTTTGGAAGAATTTCTATCACTGATGTAACTTTTATATTTATTTAGTCATTTTGTAGAACATTAAACTGAGAAACAAAGAGAAACAATGTTGAAATTTTGAAAGAGTGGAATGATAAATTCGTACGGCGAGGCAAGTAAATAATTTGACCGAAAGCCGGCTTTGGCGTTTTGATTAATGGCCACCAAATAAAGTTATTTATTACGTGGAAAGCTTCGGTTGCAAAGGAAGCTGCAGGAACTGTTCTCCTCGCTCGAACTTATTAATTACGCAAGAGGGAATTCAGTGCGTACTGGATACAAGAATTCGGTGGCAGTAAACCATTATTTATTATATACATTTCCTTAACTGAATCTATTTACTATATTAGTAAACATTACTGTAGTATTACAGATACTATTGGATTTACAAAAAAAATAGATTTTTTAATTTATCTTATATTAATCTCTTGGAAATAATTCACTGTATCAAGTAGAATGTTAGTTAAAATTTCAAAACTGTGACGATAAAATGCAACGTAAAATGTCTAAATTCTGTCATAGTCTATGGCTAATGTCAAAAATTTGTCGTGGTCTCTCGGGAAAATTGACATAAAATTAGGCATGTAACATGAATTTTACACAAATGAAAATTAAGTATCAACTTTAAAACAATAGTTTTCTGTAAATATTCTCTATAGACATCAAATAAAGTTAAGTAAAATGTCAAAAATGTGACGTATTCTACATAAAATGTCAAAATTCTGGCGCGGTCTGCTGTTAAAAGTCTGTCGTGGTCTACTGAAAAATTTCAAAAAATTCCGATATTCTATATGCAACATATTTTTTTATAGAAATAAACATATTTTATCAACTTTGACATTTCATCATTAGTTTTATTGTAAACATTCTAAATAGTCATCAAATAAGGTTAGGTAAAATGTCAAATATCTGATGTAATCTACGGTCCTATATAAAATGTCAAAAACCTGCCGTCATCTATGGTGTTACGTAAAGTGTCAAAATTGCATAAGTGTTTCGTGGTGTACTCAAAAACTTTTCCGATATTTATTTTACCAGAGTAGTCATATTGTTACACAAAGAAGCACAGAGACATAAATTTCATAGAAATGAAACTCCAGTATCAACTTTGACATTTTATCAATAGTATCATTGTAAAGATTCTCCATTTACATAACCTATTTGATACGGTTATCTCAAATGTCAAATGTCTGACGTATTCTACGGTACTACATAAAATGCCAAATGTTAAAATTTTGACTCGGCTGTTGTCAAATTATTTACATAATTTTAAATAATAATGTTAAAATATTACAATTTCTTCAACAAATATATCTTTTACATAATAAAAACTCTTAATTCCCGTTTGTACGAACGAACGACGTCCACTGAGAGAGAAAAAAGAAGAAGAAGATCAGACAATATTTCAACTTCAGGCTATTTACTTATATAATTGAAACTGTTTCATGGCCCACTTGAACTGTGTACAAAATGTATTAAGTAAATCGCAAAAGAAGCTGCTCGGACACTTGAATAAATATCACGCACGGATGGAAAGAAACATTCCGGAATAAATTACATTGAAACAAGGAAAATTTTTCAACACCAACTTACATTTTTTTATTTTATTTTGTATGTACATCGAAATAACATTACATATTTGCGACAAATCATATTCACAAAAAAAAATGAATATCTTCACGCAAAATCTGTTCAATGAAAACCAAATTACGTGACCAAAAAACGTTTTGAATCCAAATTTAAATTTTTTCCTTATTTTTTGGTGTAAATGTTATAAACTAAAAAATATTTGGAAATTACGTAATATTAAAGAGGAAAGATTTCAACACAAATGTAAAGTTAGGAATAAAATGGTTACAAAAAATATTTAAAAACCAATTTTTTCTATGTAAACTAAGTGAAAACAATTTGGTTATTGATTTAGTTCTAGTAGAAGATCAGTATGTATTGTAGTAATTATTTAAAACTTCCCATAATTTATATTTGTCAATAAAACCTCATCATTTAGTGCATTGTTTTCATTTGTAATTAGATCAAGTTTATAGAATTATTGTATAAATATTGATCTTCATACATTCTTTACATGCCTCATCTCGAAGAAAGTCTTCACTTTAGTCGAATTAGTACAAATTTCAAAGAAATTAAAGATTGATGATTGAAAAGATATTAAGAAAAATTAATTATAGATAAAATTAACATCTTTCAATATGCAATAAACATTTCTATTCATAATTAAGGTTTTATTAATATAATAATGTGTAGCATTTGAATGTGTTTAAAATAGATTGGTTTATAAATTATTGATGGACAATAATTTTAATATTCATAAGGTGAGTCGCGTTTTTTTTTCTACACATGTTACCGAAACTTGTTCCATGTAGTTGTCCATGCATTATTCACCACAGATAATTGATAATATGTTATCCCAGATTACGATTAAAAAAAATATCCAGAGCTGAACGTTACGTAAATTTAATTACCATTGAAATTAACATAAAAACACACCGGATTTTTTTCTCTCCTCTCTAATGAAAACATATTAAGAGCTCGAGGCTTCTAGTGTTTATGAGTATAGTAGCCTTTTTCATTTCTCAATAGAAGCCAAATGTCGACACAAGTTTCTGGAAACATTTCGTTTTCAATTTCGTTTTCGACTTACATGATTTTGAAAGGATAATATGTTATAAAGGAATGGTGGTGAATAATAACGTGTAATGCAATAACGAAGCGAAGCAGATAAATTTCTTGTTGGGTCCGTTTAAAGACATTATTTATACCCCCATTATAAATCCGACTTGCATCTTTTTTTTTTATAGACCGCGACGAAAAGACTAAAGCCCGAAATCGTGTCACTAATTAAGATATATTTGAATGCAGTTTATTTACATTTGAAACGCAATAAATCGATCTTATTTACAATCTCAACGTCACTAACACATTCAACATTTTATTGTTTTTTTCTCTCCATGTTTAACTTTTTAACGTAATTATAATAGATAGATTTATATCTTTTATTGATTAGGATAAATTTTGTATCAAACAAATAATAATTATGGATTGATTTAATTAATTAATACAAAAATATATTTAAATAATTGTTACAATTTTAGTTATTGTGTAAATTAATATGGAATTTGAAAGAATTCATAATTATTGCTGTAAAATAATCTGTATTTATTCGAATCATAAAAAAATGTTGATCAAAATTGATTAAATTGAAGTAAAAAATGAAATTTGAAATCTTTTCCTGTATAAAATTTACTGAAAATTGTTATATTTCTTAATAATAATTCAAATGTATTTTTTATTTATTCAAAAGTAATTTGTTTTGAGTCTTTCGATTAATAAAAAAAATACAATTTTAACATATTATTAAAGAAATTGTAACAATTTTGGATTTTAAGTAAGAAATTGTAGGAAGTAAAATAATAAATCTTTCACTGTTTTTACATATATTATAGAAAATCTTAATTATGTAAACATATGTGCATGAATATGTAATATAAATAAATGAAAATGTAAAAATAATGAAATATAAATATATATCCCATTTTTATAGATCTTTTCGAAACCATCTCCTCCAATCATGCATTGGTTTCCCACACCTCTTCCCTTCAGTCCTCTATTCTTAACCATCAAAACCTCTTATCCTCAAACATTTTATGGTTCAAAAAATGGCGCCTCAAAATAAACCCATCCAAGGCCAAACTCCTTGTTCCCAACCATCGCATATCCCCGTCGTCTCCCCATGTTACGTTACATAATCATTCCAATTTTCCATCACCACTTGTTAAATAACTTGGAATCCTTCTTGATTCTAAACTCAACGTCAATTCCCATTCCAAACAACTCAAATGCAGATCCCGTCATTTCCGTTCCTTAACCTTCCGTAACTCGGAAATATCCATAAAGTTCCAAACATCCATATACCGTCCTATCCTTGACTATGGTTTCTCACTACTTTCCAAATGTCGAAAGCCTGTCCGTATCCTCACAAAAATACGAAATCCTAGTAATCCTCTACACAATCCTCCTAATAATCTCCTTTACTCCAAAACCAAAATAGTCCAACATCGCCTACCTCCCTAAATTTTGTGCCCCTCGAAACCCAAATCCTTCCCAAATTTAAATATCCCACATTATCCCTATTCTAACACCTAATGTCCCTCGATTGATACCCTTTTATTCACACTCCGCTACTTTTTTCCCTCATTCTTCAGTTTTTCATAACCATGAAACCATGAATATTCAAAGTCATGATTAAATTTCAGAGAATAAATAAATACATATAAATAAATAAATTCACAATGCATTTGAATCCTTAGAAAAAAACGATAGTAAGAATTTTGAATATATGAATATTCATTATTGAAGCAAAGACAAATGTTGCAATATTTTTGTTCTACGACATTAATAGATGCAAAATTGACACCAATAGATGTAACAAAAATCTCATATCATAAAAATAATAAAATAATGTTTATATTTATTAAAATTACGAGACTTTAGAAATAAATTATACAAAATTGAAATCTCAAAATAATATATATATTAGCAATATTTTCAAGAAACTAACAAAATATTGCATTAATATATTTAAATTAATGAAAAACTATTATTTTTTATCGATTTTTTCGTTGAGAAATAAAAGTCAAGATTAAATTTCAGAAAATAAATTTCAAATTCATTCACAATTCATTTAAAATCTGAAAAAATGATTATTTGAATGTTTATTATTCAAACCAGACAAGTGTTGCAATATTTTTGATTTGTAACAGCATAAAAATAAGAAAATACTGCTTAAATTAAGAATCAGTATTACTTTATTGCATTAATAAAATTTTAACATTCTGTTTTTTTTAGTATGAAATTATACAAAATTCAAATTTCAAATCAATAATCTTTTCTGAACATGAAAAAGTATAAAAAGTCAAGAGAAAATATTTAGAACTTATAAAAAAAAATTAGTTATAAAACGCTGAATATTTACAATTTTATAGCAGTTTAAATTTAGAAATATTATTAGATATAAAATATTTTAGCGTTCTTTACTAAAACACATTGGAGTATAAATTTCAATATTGTGGTAATATTCACACAATTTCGTACTAACATAAATGTTTATATACTTTTTTCTATAATTTAGTAATGAGAGTCTTATGGTTTTTGATCAAGCAGAAGAAAAAAATGATAAATTTATAAATTAGACATGTAAAAGGATAATCCTGTTGCTTTTCAAGTATTTTTTTTAATGAAATAACAATAATAACGGTGCGACTGGCCAATGGATATTCAATAATCCAACAATAGAAAAGAGTGGAAGGGTACATTATATTACGTATACACATTCATTGCGGCAATTTGCGGTGTGGATCGTTCGTTGCGCCATTCGAAATTGCAACAACGTGATCCGCAAAGAACTGGAATATCATACTGTTGTTATTATTAATATTAATTCGATGAAAATTCTTATCCTTGCATTAGATTTGAATGTAAAAAGTTTGCGTAATATTGATATTTATTATATCGGAAGAAATTTTTTCTAGTCAACGTTTTATAATTATTACATCCTTTCTGGTTTTAAGGATTTAATATATTGTGTATAACATTTGTTTAGCCTCGACTCGATTGTAATCTGGGCATAATTACGGGTTCAAGCGCACACAACAAATTACCGATTCATTATTGAAGCAAACATTGAATGCCGTGATTTACCATTAGGACGAACGCGATTGGAATCTCCTCTCGGAATAATGAAGACGTTCTAAACGGAATGGTGCATCTCCTGCCATTAAATTGATTAAAATATCGATTCTTTCGTTATCTGTAAACACACACGGATAAATCGAATAACTAAATTCGTTGAAGATTCGAATTTTATTTATTTTTTCTTATTGTTGTTTGTAAGGTAGAAACGAAGTTGGTGAGTAGGTAGTGATGATGTGTCATCGTGAGCTTCGAATCGAACGGATGATTCAATGGTTCGGTAATAAATCCATCATCGGGCTTCACTGTGTTGTACGGTTATCATTGAATTCCACGCACCGCGAAATCAATCAAACCGTTTATTAATATAAATCATTCGATGGGAACGCTGTAATTTGTCAATTTTGCGCAGTTGCTTTGTGCTCGGAAATGCTTATTGTTGCAGCAGTTGCAAACATCAATAGAAAGAAATAAGTAAGCCGTCCATCCCACACGTAACGAATACATGCTCTTTCCCTGTACATATAGATACATAAGAATACACATTGTGTGGTGTATTCTTATGTATCTATATGTACATTTATATATTATGTACGTATTAATATGTATGAAATCAATAGTGAAAAGTGATCCTGTCCTGGCGTGCATATACGTACACGAAATGGAAGCAATAACGTCAGTCAACAAGTGAGGGACCGAAGAGGTCGGACGTGTCCAAACATCGGATATTGGCTCCAGACATGCACATGCAAAATATTTAAATAAGATCCGAGGAACACGAGAGGAACAAATATATCGGGCT
The DNA here is from genome assembly GCF_001412225.1 of Nicrophorus vespilloides. Taxonomy (NCBI): domain Eukaryota; kingdom Metazoa; phylum Arthropoda; class Insecta; order Coleoptera; family Silphidae; genus Nicrophorus; species Nicrophorus vespilloides. Next base: position 23,418 of record NW_017095686.1, read on the forward strand.
ATAATATACCACGATCGACAGGTTTTCAACGTCACCTGCTATACATACACACATATATATTTGTCACTTCCCAACTTGATCCTAAGTAAACGTATCAATGCAGAATCGAGCTTCAAAGTTGTACCTTAAATATAGACATTTTAAAGACTAAATTATGTTTAACCACAACGGCGTAGCAATTGGGAATTCAGAGAATGTTGTCCACATGGACCCACAAGCCAATGATGCAAAGACAAAGTTGTTTTTAATTTTTAAAAACTAAGACAAAAACTTTTCGTGTGTTCACAAATTTAAATTTCATGGGGCCCACAAATTCCTTTGTTTGGGACCCACACATTCAATCATATGGCGTTTGTTCATCCAGTGCAACTAATACAAAAACCATGTACATGTGGCCCCAAATTAAAATTTGCCTAGATTATCCAAAGAAAAATTTGTATAATGCCTACAAATTCAATCAAAGAACACATTTCTTCTTCAATAAGCCAGCCACTGTCTGTACATTCAAAACACAAAAACCAAAATAACTTATTCTTCGGATTTCTTCTAAATAATTAAGGTAACCAGCTTCTCCCAATAAAAACAACACATTTAAACTAATATGCAAAATGTTAATATCAATCAAAGAGCAATGATGAAAACAGTATTTTTTAAATATTGAATAAAAATATAATTGCTTATCTTAAGTAAGAGTTCTATAAAAGAATAAGTCTCTTAATCTCTTCTGAAATATGATTTTTTTTGATAAAATATTAAAAAGAACACAATTTTATTGATACTATTTCTAGTTTTAATCAATGGATAAAAATCTAGAAAAGCTGCAATATTTTGAATGAAATTTTCACAAACATATATTTGAAGATAACGGAGTGGTACAAACAAAAACATCTAACGGATGCATGTACTTCTTCTCCAAAACCTTATCGACACTTCGGATCATCGTGTGTGTAAATCCATAGGTAATAATCCGATACTATGCGGCCCCGAAATTCGGTGTTGCTTTCTCTCCCGCGCGTATGATTAATTTCCTGCTTGCGATCCGAGATACAGAGTGAAAGAAATAAACGAACAAACGAGAAAAGACATCGTACTAGAAGCAAAAAAACAGATGATCCTAATCTCCCTTCGAATGCACATTCAGTACAGTTGTTTCCTCATCACTCTGTTACACAAAAATTGATCACTCTCCAAAGAGTGTTGATGGATGATGAAGTAATGGGCACACAGCCACAGCACGCGCGTTAATCCAAAAACCATGATCACAATAAAAGCCACAGATGAAACCACTATTATTACTACAATACTAACCTGATTAAAGATTAAAACTTTATTAAATGTTAATTAAGGAGTATGCGAGGAGAGTTGCACGTCTCAACGATATTTTCGTTTCGTCGAACCAGTCATTACTAAAAAAAAATTTCCCTGTGACATAATTTTATCGATACGCATCCAAAGAAACACAGATAACTCGAAGTAAAGTAAGCAAATACACACACATATACACACATTCAGAGAGCTCTGAAAACCTGTTCAATATTTATTTTATCACACTTACTTCTTCTGCTCTCTTCCCTTTTTTTTTTATTTTGTCACTTAATATTTATACGTTTTATATTTAAGAACTCTCCACACACATATTGTCATATGTATCGAGATAAGGGTTTATCGTGAGAAACGCGACAGTGGAAACAACGAGACGACCACTTCTTGCATCCGTTTAGGACTAATTTATTTCGAACTTACCCAGATAACAAACGTCTGAAAAAAGGACTCACCTGAAACAGAGAAAAGATATAATGTAGTTTCTTTAAGAAACAAAAGGACTATAGTATTTTCCAGAGTTGTATTAAGGTTATCGTGGGCCCTATCCATCTTTTAATTAGATTCATATTTAAATATTTTTCAATGATAATAACAACGATGTATCAATTCTAAATCAATTATTTTTCGTAAAATTTTAATAACCTCGTGGGCCATAGTGTGGGCCCTAAGTCTAGTGTGCCTAATGGACAAGACGGCCTACTTCGATTTTTATTGAAATATGTCTCTTTTTTGTTTCCTGTTTCATCTTCAAAACATACTTTAAAATACAATTAATAACTAAATTAGTAAGCTATTAACATGTATTCACATTGATTGCATAAGTACAGCAATACATTTCGTACTATAGTGAATCCGCACTGATGATTCACTATAGTACGGTTCGAAAATTTACAAACAAATAAAATTGTAATTCAATTAGTTCATAATTTTGTAAATAAAAAAATCTGGTTTAAATAGTCAAGTTGATTAGTCCGGTTTTAAACTATCCAGAATCGATTACCCGTACTATGTGAGGTTTTGTAAATTGACCAAAACAATTTTCTCCATTGACATATAAAAATTTCTAAATTAGTTTTAACACAAACTGATTTCTCCTTAATTGTTTCCAATCAATTTCTAATCTTATCTAAATTCAAGCTTAACTTCAACTTAACTAAAACTAACATTTCTAATCTAAATTTATTTCTTAAACTAACTAAACTTCAATTTATTTAACCTGATTTAAGCCTTACTAATATACTAATTCTAATACTAAACCATGACTGTCTACTCTATATACGATTTCCAAGATTAGAAGGACTTGAAAACTTAATAAGTTTCATAATTAAATTACATATATTTCGAATACTAATATGATTAATTATAAGATGTAATTCAAAAGAATCAATATTATATAATGAAATGCTTGAACATATTTCTTTAAAACTAATCCTTGTTGAACGAGAAACATCCTTTTTTCATGCAACAATCACAGGAAGTTGGATGTTTGCGCGAGCAAAATACGAGCACTTCCTTTCCGAAGAAGGAAATTCGTTCGGACACAATCGAGTACAAATTAGCTTTTTGTTGATCCCGTTGTGCAAACGACAATTCCTTCCTTTACCATTTATTTCTCAAATCCGAAGAGAAGAGAATCACTACCACCACAATATCGTATTGCATTGCATATGTGGTTCATGAAAATAATGTATGTACGTAAGTACGTACGTACGTTATTATCTACAACAAACACAGCACAACGACACACATATTTCCTCCGCGTTATCTCGTGACCATAAATATTGACAGAACAGACGAAAAATAAAAAATGAAGACCGTTCACGAAAATTCCTTACAAATATATAAATAAATCGCAATCAATATTTATTATTGCAAACTTCTTATTCGCTAATCAAACAGAGTTCGTATCTCAGTTTGTTTTAGCTTAAAGAGAAAATAAATAATAAACTTTTTTTTCTACTTGTTATTATCTGCGTTATTTCTCTAAGTTTTTCACTTCTTCTGTGTGTATTTGTTAATGAACATTGATTGTTTAGCGAGGAGTTAATGATAGCTTGTTAACACCCAGGCACAAAGTGATGGAAAACTTAAGAGTTTTTGGGTCTTTTATTTAACCTTTTATTTAACAAGGATTTTCGTTAATGTATTAAATAATTATGTTTACATATTATATAAAGTACTTAGTTATTTTTAGGTAAACATTAAGAAAAACGCACTTTTAATTTTGATTAACATTATACATTCAAATTAATTATTCTTTTATATTTAATTAATCTTACTTAAACTAAATTAACATCCCAACAATTACAAACATTAATTAAAATTTAACATTTTCATTTAATTCAACAAACAATTAATTACAAAACAACAGTTAACTTTATAATACATAAACTGTATATAATGAAGACAAGTTCAACGAAATGCAATATTTCTGAATGATTTAAAGGAAACGCGAATAGTAATGAATTCGTAGTTAACATTATTTCATTCTATATTTTTTTTGTTTGCCATTCTAAATGGAAAGTTTCATCATAAAATCGATCGACTTTTTGATAAGGCTGCGGATTATCATCGAGAAACTCTTCATCGTTGATTCAATTAAACTTCCTGATCGCAAGGCGAAAGAACAAGAAAGACAGTAAGAGAGAGGAAGAGAGGAGAGAAACGGTTTCAGCTCGTAAAAATAAAATGTGTAAAAGCATTTTAAATTCTTGAACAAAGTACAGGAGGAAAGGCAACGAGGAAAAGTCGCAGGAAAGTAATAATTGTTTATGTCTTTGAGTGCTCTTACACTGCTTCATATAAAGTTTATTTTCATTTGTTTCTTAGTGTTTTATTTATCTCCTGTTTTCATAGGTAACTTTCTTATTTTTAATTAAAAACAAGATACTGAAGATATTAATATGTTTAAAACTTAATATTCATTTTACATAAAGAAATGCATTAAAACTAGTTACTTTTTCTCTTGAAGCCATATTCTTTCGTTTTTCCATATTCTATTTACTTTATAGTTTTTAATATTAAATTTAGAAAAATCAATTTCAACAAAGACTAAATAAAATTTTATCTTCTTGTTTTTGTCTACTATACTCATTTATTAAATCACATTTTTACTATGTTTATAAGATATCACCAAAGTATAGACTATGAGCATTAACTTATTTTTCTTCTTGTGTTTGTGTCTTCGTTTTGTTTATTTCTTTTCTTGTGTGTCAAAATGTGATGACAATGTTGAAGTGTTTGAATCTAGGTTTTAGAAAACTTGAATCTATTGGAAATGGATACAGTTGCGAGTGAGAAAAAGAAAGATATGGAGAGAATGAGATGGAAGGACACAAGTTAATAATATTAATATTTCAATTCCGCAGTCGATGGATATATGCACACAATGGCTCCATCCGCCTACAAGAGATATTGTACGCGAAACTCTCTTTACCAACACACGGCCCCGTCCACGCCCACGCTTTTATTATGTTATATTCTCTCTTTTACATTTGTTATTTCGACATCTATCTGTTGCTTTTTAATTTCGGTTCGTGGAAGAAAATAATCATACACACACACACACACACACACAGACAAACACAAAAGGGAACGGAAGAATATATCCACTGTGCTTCGGTGATTTATGGTGCCCACAATGTTTCTAAATACTTCCCTTTTCTTCATCCTCCTCATCTTCCACCAGTTACAAACTATTCACAATCTTGAGTTCAGAACTTCGCAAAGTTACATTAATCAAAATAATTAGAAATTAGTTCAAAATATATCTCTTTTATTCTTCCTATTTCACCTACATTTATAAATTTTTCACAAATTCACATTTTCTATAGTTACAAATTATTTCGAATTACAAATATTTCTAAATACCTTTCTTTTTCCTCTTATTAATAGTCGCTAATCAAAATAATTACAAATTAACTTAATTCTGAAATATTTCTAAATTCTTTTAATTTTTTCTTCACAAATTTCACTGGTTAAAATAGTTACAACTGCATTCAATATGGAAATATTTCAGGAAGATTCAGATTTATAAACTGTGGGTCAGATCTTTATATATTTCATTGAATAGAAATTAGCTCAATTATGTAATGATTCTAAATGCTTTATTTACAAACTTTAACTTCAAAAATTTAATTTAAATTTAGTAACAAATTTATTCAATACTTCTCAGTTAAAACAAATGTTTGTTCCGCCTTTATTTATACATTTTTCATAAACTGGGACTCAAATCAATACACATTTCATTAATCAAAATAGTAACAATTTAATCGAATTTGGAAATATTTCTAACTTCTTCTCTCATCTTCATTTATGATCTTTTCAAAAATTTACTTAAATTTTGAAATATTTCTAAATACTTCTCTTTTCTCCTCTTATTTCACCATTCTTTATAAATTATTCACTGTCTCAAGTTCAAATTTTCATTCATCAAAGTAGTTACTTTTGACTAGTGGTGGAACTACAATGTCGCCGAATCCCGCAATGCTTAAATCTATAGAGGGCTCTAAATAAACATTAGTTTAGATAGAATCCTCAAATAGTAATACTAACTGGTGTTTAGGGCACACGACTTTCTCTATTTCAAATCAAATGTGGTCTCAAATAAAAAAATGCTTGCTACCATAAAATTTGTCTGAGTATTTCACTACTTAATAGATTTACGAGTCCATTGCTATTGACACTTAATTCTCAGAATTAAAAACATCATGTCTTCAGTTGAAACTTAATAAATAAGAAATATCTACAATTTTGTACAAGTATAGACTAGTAATTATTGTCTGTACGAAATTGAGATTCGAATTTCGTACAGACAATAATTACTAGTCTATAACGTAAACTTTACTTTTACTCACTCATAAGCGTGATATTCTTAATTTTTAAAGATAAATAAGTAGTAACTTACATAGTTCGTATATATCAACAATATTAATCAAATTAATACAAGAAATAGAAAATTCTGATAACCCAATTAATATATAATTGGAAACACGCTACCATTAAATATAGTTCCTACCTTCCACATAATCTTAATAATGTAATGAAAAATCCAATTGGAATCGTGCAACTTTTTACCATTAAACATAATTATTGTTTCTCACATGGACTTTATATACATGAAATATTTAAATAGTCAAGTAATCACTTAAGAATTAAGATAAAAATCGATCAAATGTAAACATTATATTTCATACTACAGCAAGGACGACTAATATCCGAATGGTTAAGTCGCCCTACCCACGTGCTATTGGGCACAGGTTCAAATCCTGGTCAAGCCAGGCCCTTTGTGAGCCCTCTCGGTGCTTGCAGCAATAGGGCCATCGTTCATCACAGATGGACAGTGAAATGAATGAGGTTCAGCATATGGACCTTCAGCCAAGTTGATGGACAATGACAGTGTTAAGGATAGCAGCAGATTCACAGTCAAAGGAAATAGTGGAATCGCAGAGCATCAATATACTACTGAAGTTAACCTACAAGACGACAGCCAACCAACAAATTAAAAATCTAATCATCATAATAGTAACTATCTACCGGGAAAAGATTACCTACCTAATCTCAACCGCGATCTTAAATTTACTCATTGTTCACATTGATGAAAAAATTGTGAATAAAATTGTGATTGTGATTGTGAAAAAAATACTACAGTAACAGATAATAAGGAAAATAAGCTAATAAAGAATTAAATGTGAAGATACTCGTATTATTATATAATTCTGAACAATAACTCGACATTGAATTATACAAGACTTGAATAACACGGTTTTTTCAAATTATACTTTTTTAATTATTAATTGTATTATTTTTCGCGATTGTGCAAAATCTTCTAAATATATTTTTTTAAATAGAAATTTGGAACCAATGCGTTCATCCAATAATAACCAATTTCGATCATCGTTAACAATGTTATTTTAGTAAATGAATAAACTATAATTAAATATTAGATAAACTGTAAATTACTCGAAGCATAACGCTGTGAGTGTTAAAAGATCAGCCAGCACCAAACAAATGTAAACGTTGGTTAACGATCGCGAATGGTTCTATTTTACATCGCCGCGCGTCGAGGTTTTAGTGGAAAATTGCAAACAAAAAAAAAATAAGAAAAAGGAAAAGGAAAAGGAAAACAACACTTTACGACCAGCTAATTGATATGTGTCCGACGTAGTCCAGTTTATTCGGTCGTTAATAAATATTACGTGCAGTTTTACAACATCTATAGCGTTTTGCACGTGCTTTAGATGGTTGATGAATGCATTGATCCTGGTGAGCGTGGAAGGAGGAGGAGGTGGAGGAATCATGTGCATTGCGGTATAGAATTTAATTACAAAACCGTTGACATTAGTCGGCAGTTTTATTCATAATTCTCATCGGGGAGAAAAAGGTCAGGGCAATAAGTAACGTGCAACGTAATAAAGAAAACGCGTTGCGCAACCGGCGACGAATTAATGTCTCTATTATTGCGACGATGATAATGGACACATATTTATTTACCAATAGACTAAAAAGGATGGATGGATGCATTATGGTAAAATCTATTTCGAATGTCCATCCAATCCGTGGATTCGCGATTCATTAATTAAATTTTTCATTTGCGAAACACCTTGACACAATATTATGACATTTGTTTCTCTGTTTCTTCTGGTGGAAGGCTGCTTCGATCCATTTATCTCGAAACTTCCACCTGGGCGCGTCTCACCTGTCCGTCCAACTAGAAGAGTAATATCGCATGCCAATTCTTATTATACTCTTTTTTTTGCTTCTGCTCTTACACTTAACCTTAGTACACATTTCTATATAAAGAAAAAAATTACCGGCGGAATTTTCTTTTCGAGCGATAAAAAAAAACGAATAAAATATAATGCGAACTCCTCCTATCCAATCCTCTCGTTAGTCTTAAGTAAATCAAGGTGCTTTTTGTTCTCCGTCTTATTAATCCACTTATTTTTATACTAATTTATATATATATATGGGATATTTTTTTTATAATTGAAATAGATTGAGTCTTAACGAGTCCCAAGACAATCAAATACAACAACTTTCTAAGCTTACAATAAAGCCTCATGAATAGGTTTTCAAATAACATTATTGTCTTTTTGTTCGAGATATATTAAGACTTTACTATTAATAAGACATTCATATACTACTAATCTCTAAGATTCATAACATATTACTAAAATAAATTATACCTCACATAGTGCGGATTCACTATAGTACGGTTTACAAATTTCAAAACAAACTAAATTTTGCAAAAAAAAAGAAAATTAGTACAGAATATGATTATTTTTTTATACATAAATAATCGATTTTATTTATATAATCAACTCTCTTTTAATGCTGATTATTTTTATGCGGTTATAAAGTCATATTAAAACATAATCTAATACATTTTCGGTAAATAAATAGAAAAAAATAACTTTTTTTTCAATTTTACTAAATTTTAATAATTTATAAAATTTAATTCATGTATGTATATGAAACAATTTAACTTAAGAAATGTATACAATTCAACTTTCTAATAAATAATATGTAATAAATATAAAACCTCATTAATAGTGTTTCTAATAATTTTATTCTAATGTATACATGGTAATTTTATTGGAAATTGTTTTAATTTTATTAAAATTCAAACAGTACCAGTTTCTAAGCTCTTAATGAAGCCTCGCGAATTGATTTACAAATTACTGTTTAATCCATTCGATCGTTTACATATTCAGTTTATTTGTTGCATTATAATTTATATACGAATTAATTCATCTAGTATTTTACATTTCAAGTTTCATTCATTTAAAACTAATTATAAATATGTTAGTCTTTTTTATGGATTTTATGAAAATAACATTTGTTTTAAATATACTTTTACTAATTTTTTTAATTAAATTGCTAAATTTCAATATTTGTATTCTTTTTTTAGTTGTAATCTTATAAGATACATATTTGTAATAAAAATAAACTTAGATAAGTTTTAATATATTTCAAATAAAACTTTTTTTTTAATTTATTTATGAAAATACAAATTGTAACATTTAAATCCAATTTACTTAATTCTAAATGAACGACCGAAAGTTGCCTTACTATAATTGATATATTACTATACCAATTAATAGCAAAAAATAATAATAAATGTATGTTGTTGCATTATTTGCGTGGTTGTATAGAACAATAAATTGTAACAATGAAAAGCGTTTTGCTTTATTTTTGTTCTAGTTTTATTAGAATTCCATTGAAATGTCTCCACTTGCAGCCATGAATGAACAAAAGAGGTTCAACACTTAAAGCTCGCATTAAGAAAATCCAGATATGTTGTTCACAATACTGAAGACATCGGACATGTAATTTCACATTTAGTTCATCCGAAGACAAAGCGTTTTCGGAGTTATGCAAGGCAATAACAATCTCGATTCCAGCTACATCTCTCTTTCTTCAACTCTCGTTTCATCTCATTGCATCTCCTCTCTTCACGCACAACGCAACAAAATAATAATAAAAATAAAAACAGTGGGGAGAAGAAAATAGGAGACACAATTTGAAACGTCGATGTTGTGTATAGAGTTTATATGCTAATTCTACATATGCCGTGTCATGTATTTAGTTGTTACTTAGTCAATAGTTACATTAAAATCGTGTTCTATTGTTTTAAAATAAATTATTATTCGTGGTCGGCCGTGTGCAGGCAGCATGCGTGTGTTTGCTTTTTCATTGTGTAGGTGTTTATAAACCCATTCAAACACGATCTGGTACAGATTTTACTCATTTCATTTCTTTTTATTCACTCTCATCTCTTTTCCATACGCTCGCAACATACGAACATCGTTGGATTTCTACAAACAAACAATGAATTACAGAATGATTTTTCAAAAACCCTATCCATTCAATATCATTGTCATTGTTTTTTCTAGAAAATAATCGTAGTACTAAATAGAGTCTATTTTCATTATATTTGAAAAAAAAAACGTAGTAGTAAATGTTGAAAAATTACTTAAAAAACATATTTTTTAAACTAATGAAAATTAGTTTTATTTTTGATAAAATCTAAAATGTTTAGATCAAAAACCTATTAACCATAGATTAATAATCTTGGTAATAGTCTTTTCTCCAACTTTCATTATAATATTGGGTGAAGTAAAAAGTTTCTTCTTGAGATCAGCCTTGTGCAAATGGTTCCAAACGGTTTTCTCGACAATCTTCAGTTCTTGGACAATGGAATAACTGACTCGACGATTTCCATGATTTTTTCCTCGACATTTTCGACAATTGACCTACCAGAGCATGTCTCATCTTCGACGTCCAAATTATCAGAATGGATGTTGCTGTTGCTTTTCCCTTGGTCGTAGTGGTACAGAAGAATGTATCGAATTTTATCTTTTTTTACCTCCATTTTGGAACGTTCAACACACAACTGGATTCACTAAACACACAACTGTCAAAGAACTTTTTTTAAAGCGTTATGTCGCCTTTAAGTCGCATAATAGAATGACAAGATGCAACGTATACATCGTGAGATATGACTCACTAAATCCATCTAACGAAAACACGCTTACTTCACCCAATATTACTGAATCAATACAAAATATTCATATTATTTATATTATTTTGTAAAAAGTGGTAAATTGTTAACGGTGAAAGAAATCTTTAAATACAATACTTTAGAAAATTTGTTTAAAAACTATCAAAAAAATATTTTTCGAGTTAAGGTTTTTTCTGTTCATGTAATTAATAATTATATTGAAATATACACTAATATAATTATAACAAATTCATTAATGTATTTTCATGATTTTTTTATGAAAAATTAGAAAAAAAATTAGAAATTATTAAAAATTACACAAAAACTTGAATTATATTAATGTATTATTGTTAAAGTTTTTTTTTTTGTAATTTGTTGTTACAATAAATTTTGTTCAAGATCAAAAACATAATTAAAATATGTTTTAGATTATTTAATTAAAAAAACGTATATGAGAATAATTTTACATTTCTGTTGAAAATGTAACTGTAAATATTAAACCTACAATTTAAGATTTTAACGAGATTCTCTATGCAAGCGAATCTTATTTGCATTTTATGCTGGTTTTTTGTTGTATTTGTAATATCTCCGAAGACAAACTCGAATCATATGCGTAAATCGGCGGGAAATAACATGCAAATTAATTTCACATTGCGGCATGCATTCGCGTATATGCGCATTATTGAGCCAGTCAAATCTAAATGCACACTACATTATGATTGTGTGTGTGCTTAAGTGCATACTACAAAATAACAATCAGCGTTGGAATTGAATGGGAAGAGATCGTTCCAACCAATTACATCGATAAGATGAGGTGAAAGTTTTTTTTGTTGTTATTGTTGATTTTTTTTATTGTTGTATCGGTTTTGGGCGATTTGATGAAAAGGCTAATTACCAAACGAGGCACAATGTGATTATGGGCAATAATAAAATGACGACCAATAAATCAGCAATTTGTCCTCGATTTTATAGTTGAATGTGTATGTATACTAACTGCGTCCCACATAGCTGTTGCTCAGTCTTCGATTTGGTCTTCGAGTTCTTCTCTTCTGTTTTCCTTTTTTCGTTCTTTTCTTTCTTTTTCTTTTTTTGATTTAAAAGCTTTGTGTCTGGCATCATTCACTCTCTGGGAGCTGGAACGGGCGCTGACATGAGCACCCGTTAACTTATTGCCATTCATTAGCCGGTTTTTTGTTCTCCTTAAATAGGATGAATGCCCATTTATAACAGGGAACCGACCGAGTGATTTACGTATCTAACCATTTGTACGATACCGACAATGTATATATTGTGCTGCCGGCTTTATTCCCATCTCATCCTCTTGATCCACCTTTTCTCATCCTTCCTTCTCTCTTCAAACCTACAGCTCGAAATTTATATCAAATCACTGCACATATGCTTTTTTTCCTTTCCTTCGTTTATTTCTTTCTTTCGTTGCTCGTCTCTTGTTTCGTTTCGTTTCGAAAGCAGCCAACATCGACGAGAAATCCATAAATTTCCCGAAGAAACGCCGCAACTAATCACTACATAAACCTCACAATTGCGTCAGGCTCAAAAAAGAATACGCACTGACACATACTGGTACAGAGGAGAACATTTCCAACACATACCTGGAGAAGAAAATAAACCTTACAGACACTTACAGAATCAACTTCTACTGTATAACATTATGATAGTAACAATAGATTTACTTTACTACAACAAGATTTCACTAATTGTAAATTAAATTAATTTTACATAAAAATATATCTTATTGATTTATGAAATTTAGGTCGAAAAACCTTTATATATTTAGTTCATTTTTGTTCAGGGGTGGATTTAGGTATGAGCCCCCAAAAATTGTTAGTCGAAGATCCCTTAAGCATTGTTAGTTGAGTTCCCCAAACAATGATAATCCAGGGATAATCCAATGATAAACAGGGTTGCAAAGTGCTTTTGTTTACTTTTTGTATTATGTTATAACTATTTCAAAACTAAACTCTTTCAATAAACCAAACTTATGTATTACACGTTTGTATAAGTTTTTAAACTTTAATAATTGTATAAATTTGATGATAAAACTCATTTTTTAGTTAAAAAAAATACATTATACTTTATCATTGAATTTTATGAATCAATCAAATAGAATTTACTCAAAAACTAATGAAAACTTTACATATATTTATATGATTTATATACTTCTCTTTAATCTATTCAAAAATTTATATTAATCTATAACTCTTCTTAAAAACTATCATTAAATTGTCATGAATATGATTTTATTACATATCTAAATCAACAATACTTTGTAAAAAAGTATAATCAATTTTGTTTTATATAAAAATATTTAATATTAAAGTAGTAAAGAACCAAAAATTAATTTGTATAAAATCTAAATAAAACTAATGAAAACTTGTTTAAAAGAAAAAACGAAAGAAGATTATAATATTAGAATTAACTAAAATATGGATATTCCCAATAGTAACTGAAGACAATTATAAGTACGAAATAAATACAATTCATTTGACTCGTTATGCGAGGTTCCAGCATAACAAGTCAAATGAATTGTAAGAAAAATGACTCGCTTAACGAGCGACGTTTCGCATAACTAGTGACGATGAGAAGAGAAGTGTACACATATTATGTGTATTTTTAAATATGTTTCACTATACGAGTAAAAATTTGGAAATTTTGGAACGGTTTAAACTCGTTAAGCGAGGTTCCACTGTATATATTTGATTTTTTTTGTGTTTTAAACGTGAATAATGCGTGTGATTTATAATTATAACATTAAACATTTCTTAAACAGTGCGGTTACAACACAAGGTAAAAAAAAATGTTGCTTCAGGAAGTATAATATCAGGTAACATATAAGTTTAGCCTGTAGCATGAAATGCAAACTAAATGGAGCGCTACTTATTTAATGGAGACCACGCGATGGAATTTTATAGTTAATACCTATATAATAATATGAACTATAAGTATAATTTAATAATAATAATAATAATGAATACGGTTAATGTCGGAGATAAACGTTTAAAATGCCAAACTTAATCGTCGTCTTTAGAGCGTTATATATGGGAAAATATACATCTCAATTAACAATCGCTTATTAACACTTAATTGTTATTTAATATAGTAAGAAAAAAATAAATAAATATGTGCACGGTGAATTGTCCCCACCGCGCGTGAATTATGCATATTTTATGCGCGCCAATTACTCTACTCGCATTATCTAATCATAATAATGATACTTCGCAATTTACCTTACTTGTTTTTGTTTTTTTTTTATTAAATTATTATTTGCTATGATACATTGTGAATGAAGTATGCATACTTATAGCTGATTTTAATATCTATTAAAGTCAATTACAAACGATATTTATCATTTAGCAAAAATATAAATAAATAAAATACAATCTGCAAAATGTCAAGAGAAACCCTCTCTCTGATTAATTTGCTGCATGGTTTGTTTCATAACTATAATTTAAAAAAATAATATGAACGTAATTGAAAACGTTAAATTATAGAGTCATTCTAAAGGTATTTACTACTGTATTTTTCTCTGCAATTATTATTTAGAGCAGGGTTTTCCTAAACTATATTCCCTGAAACACTATTATTATCTATCCCATAAAATTCAGTTTTCATACTCATCTTTTGGATCCATTTTATTATAGTTTTCTAGAAAATCAATAGAATGTGAAAAAACTTGTTTTCAAAGATTATTTTTTCATTTTTACACACGAATTACAGCCAAATGAATAAAATCACAGTAACATATCAATACTTGCTACATTTCCCAAAGATTCAGCTTACATATTCATCTTTTGGATCCATTTTATCTTTTATAGCTTTCGAGAAAATCAATGGAATGTGAAAACACTTCTTTTGAAAATATTAATTTTTCATTTTTTCAATTTTAGACACGAATTATAGCCAAATAAATAAAACCACAGCAATGAATGAATACTCCCTACATTCCCTAAAGATTTAGCTTTTATATTCATCTTTTCTTTCCATTTTATCTATTATAGCTTTCGAGAAAATCAATGAAATGTGAAAACACTTCTTTTTCAAACATTCATTTTCATTTTTTCAACTTTAGACGAGAATTACAGCCAAATTAATAAAACCACAGCAATTTATGAACACACGCTACATTCCCCAAAGATTCAGCTTTCATACTCATCTTTTGGAACCGTTTTATCTATTAAAGCTTTCGTAAAAATCAATACAATGTGAAAACACTTCTTTTTCAAACATTAATTTTTCATTTCTTCAAATTTAGACGCGAATTACAGCCAAATGAATAAAACCACAGCAATGTATGAACACTCGCTACATTCTCCAAAGATTCAGCTTTCATACCCATCTTTTGGATCAATTTTATCATATTATAGTTTTGGAGAAAATCAAAATGTGAAAAGACTTCTTTTTCTCAGCGTTAATTAACATTTTTTTCAAATTTGGATAAGGAGTTCCGTAAAAATTTCAAAATTTACAAAGTTTTACGTTCCAGGAAATATTTGGTTAATCAAGTTTGGAAAATGATTAAGTTAATCATTTTGTAATAATTCAATTTGCAAATTCAATAAACTTAAGTTTTGTAAATTTTTATTATATAAATTTAATTAGATTTCTAAATTTAAACATAATTTTCAATAGTTCAATAGTTGAAAGAGAAATACCTGATTTGATGAAATTCATGTTGTTTTAATGTGTATAATTTGTCTAATTTAAAATGATGGATTCTTAATGTGCACGTCAAATAATTAATTTTAATAAAAGAAAAACTAAAGATATCTTCGAAATTAGCAATTGAAATTCCATTTCTACAGAATCCATAAATAATACTAAAATTACAGCTAAACCTTACGTTTTTTTCCTAATTATTTAAAAACAAAAAACGAAAAAAAAAATCAATTACACAATTTTCCACCGTCATTTGTTTTCCTTATTAATATTTAAATTGAAACGGAATTAGCGAAACCGATGAAATTTCCGACCGTAATTAAAAACTATTCATTTATTTTTACTCATTTTTTCTTTTCTTCGATTCCTGTTAAATTCTATTCCGTGATTATTCCTAATGGATTTTCGAAAAGCAATTATCATAATTGGTTTCAACTTTCCGTGCGGGATCTACCAGATCTCCGATCGACGAGATTAACAACTTTCGGATATTAATTTAAAAAAAAAATAAGAAAAGAAAAATACACAACACAGCAACGTCTGCTGATCTCCGATCTGTGGAATGTGTCCCATTTTGTGTCCTCTCCACTTCTCGATGCGTGCGATGATAATTAAGATATTTGTCCATTATATTTTATCCACGTTGGAAAGCAGCGATCGAGAAGATGAGAATAAAAAAAAAGCTAACCGAGCGTTAAGCAAGGGGCGACACTGTAAATAGTGGCGGAGGATTACAAAAGATTACGTCATAAAAATTGTGGATCGCGTGTGCGATTTTCCAGATAATTACGTAATAAAAAAAAACTGAAGTATTGCCAACGTGTAATTAATAATTTTAATTATATCATTAATATGGACTTATTTCTAGAGTTAATTAATCACATAAAATGAATTCGTGATATATTTTTATCAAAATGTGATAATCACTTTTTGGAGATGATAATTCGCCTTGTAATGAAAATTCCAACTTAAATATGTAGTTACTTGCGAAAATACAAGTAGTTTGATGTACCTCACACCCATTTAGTATATACATCATATTTGTTGGAATTGCAAAACAAGTTATTGTAGTCATGGAAACTATGCATATGCAGTATACATAAAACGTTATTTGATAGGTAAATTGTCATTAGATCCTTGATGGAAGTTATCTCTGGTATGCATTTTGCCTAGGATGATGGCAGGAAAAAAAAATATGTATGAATATATTTGATGTTATAAATAACGGCAGTTAGAATGAAACCTCCAGTTCGATTTATGAATAATTTTACGACCGGATCGTGAGCTACCAAACGATAATGCTTTCAGCCGGTTGCCAACCTTATGAATTACATCCCGGCTTTCCTTATTGTTGTCGTGTACAGATATTTCCATTTATTTCATTTTCTCCGTCGACTTTTTCCTTTTATTCCACCTTCTTCCGCAATACCCCAACAAACACCATGTTTAAACCCAAAAAGAGACAACGGCGACGAAGAACAAAGCATTCCTATCCTTGCCCAACAGCAACGATGTCCGTAAGATATTCATTTATTTCATTCGCACAAGTGCACATCATTCAGTCAACGCTGTAATCATCGATACTTGTGTTCTATTATTATTTCTTCATTCTTTATGAAAAAAAAGTAAGAAGAGGATTATTTTAATTTGAATTAACTTTTGACATCAAATTAAGTAAAAGAAAAGTATATTAGCAATCAAGAGGCCTCTTAGCAACCAAGAAGCGTTTGTAGCAACCATGAGGCGTCTATAGCAAACATGAGGAGTCTATAGCAACCAGGAGGCGTCCTTAGCAACCATAAGAAGTCATTAGTAACCACGACGCGACAGTAGCAACTATAGATGACATACAAATCATAAGGCATCTATATCAATTGAGAGGAGTCTTTGAAAACTACAAGATAGAAACAGATTAAAACATAATCATAACAAACAAAATATAATTATTTATGAAATTAAAGTAAGAGAAGAGGATTATTTTAATTTGAATTAACTGTTGACATCAAATTAAGTAAAAATAAAGTAGATTAGCAATTAAGAGGCCTCTTAGCAACCAAGAGGCGTCTGTAGCAACCATGAGGCGTCTATAACAAACATGAGGCGTCTATAGCAACCATGAGGCGTCCTTAGCAACCAAGAGGCGTTTATAGCAACCATAAGGCGTCATTAGTAACCACGACGGGACAGTAGCAACTATAGATGACATACAAATCATAAGGAATCTATATCAATTGAGAGGAGTCTTTGAAAACTACAAGATAGAAACAGATTAAAACATAATCATAACAAACAAAATATAACCAAACATAATTCTTTATGAAATTAAAGTAAGAGAGAAGAGGATTATTTGAATTAACTGTTGACATCAAATTAAGTAAAAGAAAAGTATATTAGCTATAAAGAGGCAACCAAGAGGCGTCTGAAGCAACCATGAGGCGTCTATAACAAACATGAGGCGTCTATAGCAACCAAGAGGCGTCCATAGCAACCATAAGGAGTCATTAGTAACCACGACACGACAGTAGCAACTATAGATGATATACAAAGGATACAAAGGATACATAAGGAATCTGCAAGATAGAAACAGATTAAAACATAATCATAACAAACAAAATATAAATAACTAAGAACAAATCATAATTTATTGGAAAATGCTGGATTAAATTTAGCTTAAACTGATTTTTTATAATTTAATTGCCATAAATTTCGATTTATACGCAGATTCGTTTTTTTTTTCTCTCGGAATGTTTAAAATGTGGATATGAAAGCGAGTCACACAGGATTGTTGAAATTGAACTTTTGAAGCAATTTACGCAAAATTGCCCGAAGGCTCTTATATGTCAATACACCTGCATTATTATTACCCATAGTTCATGTTCATTTTCATCATAAATATTCCAAAGGTTTAAAGGTATTGGGTTTCTCCGAACAAAAAAAAAAAACAAAACAAAATAAACACTAATTGTTTAAAATATTGATACTTTCTAATCGATTTATCCTAAAATAAGACTTTCTGCACGATTGTCTCAATACGATTGCAGCCGTTAAAGTTCACTCTAACGATCTTATTTCAATTAGGAACAGTACTTTTTTTTTCGTACATAAAAAGTGCACGTTGTTATTGCACCGATTTTTCTTTTGAGCCTGAAACGACTGCACTCGATACCGTAAGGATTAATTATTTAAAGGAGCAAAAAGGAATTCCAGAACGAGCAAAAAAAAACTGTACGAACGCAACACACAAACCGATGCAGAGGAAAAAAAAACATAACAAGAAAAAGAAAAACCGCTGTATTTCATTTGAAATGTATGAATGCCACTTCTTGCGGCCGGCTTTAACTGTTATATTTTATAAATAATTAAAGCGCATAACCTTCTACGGCATCGAAATTAAGCATCGCAACAATCATAAATACAAGAGGCGAACGGAAAAAAAGAAGCGTCAGTTTCGTGTGGGAAAAGGGAAGAAAATGTTTGCGACATAAATAAACATGTTTGTTACATGTTGTTTGTGTAACGGTTTTTGGGTAATTCAGAGTAGGCAATGTTTTTAGCTGTTTCCTTTGGAGAAGAGGAGAAGTTTACAGCTTTGTAGTAAGTCATGTATATACGTATCGAAATTACGTCCTCGAGGAGTATTTAGACAGGGAACCGTTCGGTTTTAGACGGAGGCTCAGGATATTTACCGAAGGAATAGTAATAACGTGTTATTACGGATATCGCACACAGACACTCATCATCATCATCTTCGTAATCATCATAGCAGACTATGGACCAGACATTCCTACTTCTTCTTCCGCGCGGATGGAAGTACAAAAAGCGAAATTGATATTACCGACTTTAACGGGACTTCCTCTAGTAATATCATGTAATTTGTCCATCTTTCAAACTTGATTCCCAATAGGGAATATTAAACCATTGACGATTTACTGCATTTACTCAGCCGTATACATAACGATTTTATTTATTTAACGTGCTAAAGTACTACAATCTAATTCTTCATATTTCATCTTATTACTCGACAACTGTTCTCATTTTCGTTGCTATGGCAATTATTAATATGATTACTATAATTAAAGACCAAAATATAGACTTTAATTTGTAACTATTACCGTTTGACTATTTCTTTGACATTTCTTTTTGTTAAATGATAATTCCCGGGATTTCCCACATTCTCGAGAAAAAATATCAAAATTCTCGGAAAAAAAAGTCGAATAATTTCAACTACACTTAGCTATGTTTTTTTTTCTATAATGTGTAATTTTAACAAAACATAATCAATTTAATGATTGGCAAATTTTAAATTTCCCGGGAATAAAAACAAAATCGGGAAATATAAACAATGAGTTTTGAAAGTAAATAATTGAGCTTAACATTTGTTATAAGATTAGTTTGTACATAAAATGATATCTAGAGGTCATTGCAAAAGAAACTTCGAAGGAGCGATCGAAGATAAAATCGTCGTTGTTCGTTAATTCAGTTTCAGCGACAAAAACGACGAACGTTACTACTTTGTCGAGCTCCTGGTATTTAAAGGTCTTAGGCTAACATTTGAAGTTAATTCCGCTCGACGGAATTCCCTCGCATGCTTAATTTAATTTACTGCCGCCTAATGACCGCCGCCAATTTATGCCGCCATTATCACTCAAAAAACCCCGATAAGTAATTACGAAATCCGCAATGAGCGATGCCGTTTAATTACCCATTAATATTTCGCCAACGATTCGCAACACGAAAAGGGCATTCGAACTCGAGATCGTTACCTACCGTTTCTAACTAAATTTTATAGAAAAAAAACAACAATTTGTACATAAATAATCATGTACTATTTATGTTAAGAGAATCATCTCAATATCGATAAATTCATTGACAATAATTATAAAACAAGGGTCGGAATCCTTTTTGAAACAAAGAGCCACTTGCCTGTTAAAATGTCTAGAGAGCCGCATGTAACAGTACCATCACCATCGAATTAGGAGCCGCATTTGTACACTTCTGTTATAGATTATTTTTATCCAGTAAATAAAGCAAACTTTTTATATAGTTATAGAATAGTTAAGAATTTTAATTAGAAAACAATCATGAAGTTATTTATTCATTAACTGAATAAGCAAGAAAAATAATAATATTTAAGAGAATTTCATAGTCGATCAAATCGTTACCTACTGTTTTTAACTAAATTTTACAGAAAAAAACAACAATTTGTACATAAATAATCATGTACTATTCATATTAAGAGAATCATCACAATATCGATAAGTGTATTGACAATAATCATAAAACAAGGGTCGGGATCCTTTTTGAAACGAAGAGCCACTTGCCTGTTAAAATATCTAGAGAGCCGCATGTATCAGTATCATCGCCATTGAGTTGGGAGCCGCATTTGTACACTTCTGTTTTAGAATATTTGTATCCAGTAAATAAAGCAAACTTTTTATATAATTATAGAATAGTTAATAATTTCAATTAGAAAACAATCATGACGTTATTTATTCATTAACTGAATAAGCAAAAAAAAAAAATAATATGTAAGAGAATTTCATAGTCAATTTTACAGAAAAAAAACAACAATTTGTACATAAATAATCATGTACTATTCATGTTAAGAGAATCATCACAAAATTGATAAGTGCATTGACAATAATTATAAAACAAGGGTCGGAATCCGGTTTGAAACAAAGAGCCACTTGCCTGTTAAAATGTCTAGAGAGCCGCATGTATTAGTATCATCGCCATCGAGTTGGGAGCCGCATTTGTACACTTCTGTTAAATATTATTTTTATCCAGTAGATAAAGCAAAATGTTTATATAATTATAGAATAGTTAAGAGTTTTAATTAGAAAACAATCATGAAGTTATTTATTCATTAACTGAATAAGCAAAAAAATAAATAATAATATATAAGAGAATTTCATAGTCGATCAATTTCGAAGAAATATGAATATTTATTGGAAAAAAATACCTATATAATAATAAGTTACGAGTTTAATCGCCATACATATAAATATATTCAAGGTGTTCAACATTTTTTTAATACCAATTACTCGACTAAAACTAGAAGTTTAGATTCATTAAAAGTACATTAAATGAATGAATCGCAGTTTATTTTAAAGGATAACATTTTTCGACAATCATAATAAAAATAATTAAAAAAAAATAATAGTCAAGTTTTTTCAGAAAAATAAATTATGAGAATAAATTTATTCACGTCTTCGGGCTATCAGTTAATTGACGAAAAAAAAAAATTAATTTCAGCTTGGTTTGCCAATAAAATTGTCAAAAACATTATTTAGATGGTCGTCATTCTCAATAAACTATATTTTTTTAAATTAATTACAGCGCAATTGTGTAACTAAATACGTTTATAATTATGACGTTTTATTAAAAATTTATTAGTTCCAGTTATATATTTTTTTTTCTAAATGAAAATTTGCATTTTTGTTAATTAATAGGCAATTCCAACTGTCTGGTCGCATTAAAAACAGTTAACTACCAAAAAAAATACACACACACACACAGTCGTTTTAATATGTATTTATGACAGTCGAGGTGGTAAATCTAGTTTTGCTGATACCGATCAATACTAAATCCATCAAGTCCGGATCATTTGCGGCGATTTGAAATGGATCGAATTCCTCTACGAGCAGGCAAAAATGATTAGCTGCCAATGATATTGAATAGCAAGGCAGATTTACGAGGTCTGCAACTGAAATGGTCTACGGCATAAATTGCAATTTCGAGTGGTGGCAGGAAGTCATATTTATTAATTTCATTTTTGCAAAAAAAAACAAAAACAAAAGATTAATGATCTCTGTTGCCAACAGTCTGAATAATGTTTCCTCTAGTATTCGAGACATGTTTAACAACACAAAGTTTGTATTTGGATTGAAAAAAATCGATAATTTTATAATTAATATTGTTTAATGAATTTCATTTAGTTTGTAGAGAATTGAGAAAGTAATAAGTAATTGTTTTCTATCTACAAACAAATTTGAAAGCAATACCTCATATAGTACGGATAATTGGTTGTGCAAATATCCCGAATTGTTTGAAACCGGACTAATCGAGGAATTAAATGCATTACTGCACATAAAGAGACTTGCCAAAGCAAAAAATATCAATTTTGTACAAACAAATAATTTTATTTTGAAATGTTCTAACCGGACTAAAGTGACTATCCGTACTATGCGAGATTGTTGTCCAATTGACATGTTTAACAACACAAAGTTTGTATTTGGATTGAAAAAAATCGATTATTTTATAATTAATATTGTTTAATAAATTTCATTAAGTTGGTAGAGACTTTCATTGCTTATAATTCAGAATTGTGGAAGTAAATTTTCTATCTAGATTCTAGAAACAAATTAGAAAGCAATACCTCACATAGTACGGATAATTGGTTCTGCCAATATCCCGGATTGTTTGAAACCGGACTAATCGAGGAATTAAATGCATATACTGCACAAAAAGAGACTTACCAAAGCAAAAAATATCAATTTTGTACAAACAAATAATTTTATTTTGAAATTTTCAAACCGGACTAAAGTGAATTAAAGCCGTACTATGCGAGAATGTTGTCCAAATTTATATTTGGATATCAAAATTATATATTTGAGAAAATGAAATTAATTAAGAAATTAAATTTATAAATTCTATCAAAAGTTTGTGAAAATGGATTTTTTTTTAAATCAAATATTTATTTTAAAATTAATGTGATTAACATTTTAATTGTTTATATTTTTGCTTTGAAATAATTCAATAAAATGAAATTTTCTTCGTAAATAATTGAAATTTTATATTTTTTTACATTTTTTTTAAATAAAAATCGTTTTTAATTAATATAATTTTAAAGAAACTAATTAAAATTTATTTTAATGCTGACATATAGGTAAATTAATTGTTCAATTTTCAAAGATCTTAATGAATCTATTGGAAAGTTGACGGAGTTTGGATTGAATCACCAAATAAATTGAATAGGTAATAAACCAAAAGGAATTTTAAATATTTCAAACTGTAAAGACAAATAAATTAAAGAATGGATGTCTTTAGGATTATTTTTGGTAATTAACATAGTTCTACATTTAAAAAGAAGTAGTGTTATTTTACTCACGTCTTAAGAAGATAACCCAATTAAGGGGTCTTACCTGAAACAAAAAGAAAACATTAATTATAATTGTTATCATTACGAAAAGTTAAGTGTGTGTGGTGGACAGTAATTGGATGGTATTGATAAAATACACAAGGTTTAATTTCCAATTAAAAGGTTAAATATTAAATAAAGCAAAGTTCAAATTTTTGAATGTTAAAGTTTGTTAAATTAGATATAACAAAATAGTATTTTATTTTTCAGTAAATGAATCATAGATGGCGTAACTAAAAAAAATGTTTGGATTACACAATTTCAAGAGATCTTTACATATAGAACACATCAACATCTCAAGTATTTATCTGCAAATCGTTAATCTTAAGATGTTGAGAATGTGTAAAGGTTGACTCCGATCATCTCCATTTATTGTTGAGAAGAATTGTAATGTTGCGCTTAGGATCCGAGCGACGTCGATCTTGATAGCGATGATTTCGTAATAACACATTTCGCGATTGCTAATAATCAATTGCTTCATTTGGCGGAGAGCATCTGATTAAAAGTGTGAAACGTTAGAATTTCTGTGTCCGAAAGATCATCGGATCTTGCGGGCGAGGTGAAGAAGGCGCTGGCTGGCTGGCTTGCTGGGATAACTATCTGCTCTATTGCCGTAATTCGTGGGCGGATTCCTTCAGGCTCGAGGAATCGAAGGAAGAGGACTATCTCTAAATCGAAAACAACACTCTCAACCTTACACACACACAACAATGAACAAGAATTATGAAACGATCCGAGCTCCGAATTTTTGCCATCCACCTACGCGCGCGCTAAAACGAATCGAATGCAGGAATAATTATAAATCCATGGGAAAACAACGACTTTTCTATCGATCTTGCTTTTCTTTTCTTTTTTTTTTGTTTCTTACCGTCTCATTATTTATTTCCACCGCATATTTCCATTTCATTTGCATGTTAATTCCTGCATTTTTTTTACAATGTCGCAACGCTTTGGTGTCTGATGGGAATTGTAAAATTCTCTTCAATAATCGCGTTTCGAACGGATCATTCTTTTCCACGAACTTGCTTTTCTGCTTCTCCTTGTTTTTTTTGTCTGTTCTCTCTTGCAAATTTACACTGAATAATTTAATTTTACGCAAATGGACGCGAAAACAGGAAACTCCGTTAAAGCGCGAAATGTAAACACATCTCACGTTGCAAACGTTCGAAATTCCAATGTGGATATTATTATTGTAATATTCGATATTATTGCGTTCATGCCGTTTTATTCAAATCAAAGCCAATTAGGAAGTAACGTGTATAAAGTGATTCGGAGATATTTTATTTTTTTTTGTAATTCGAGCGCGAAATGTGTTTATAATAATAATTTCTCATAATATTCTTACTAAGTATATACCGTTTATTCGCATCTCTTCTCACATCAAGTTTTACATTTTATTAACGGGAATCGCTTCAGCGTTTCCTATTCGACTATATCAATTTTAAATTAATAATTTGCAACAGAAATATATTGAACGCATCTTAGATAAAATGAAGTAATCATTTTCAATAATCTAAAAAAGTATTTTATTAATATAAAATTATTGAATTTCAATGTACATGCTTAACGTGTTTAATCCGTTCCAAAATTTTCAAATTTTTACACGTTTTCCCATATAAACTAATGTTAATTACGATAATGCGTTCCATTCCGGAGAAAAAAAGTATAACTTGGTCTCGATTTTTAATGATTTTCCTTTTCATAACTATGGTTCTATTTATTCTTTGGCTTTTTATTCGAAGACATGGAAGTGTTATTAAATTTTGCACAAAAAAATCACAAATAAAATGTCTGAACACAAGTTTTCAAATTTTGTGATCGCAAACAATACTAAGATGCAACTAGAATTACTACAACACTAGGAAGTGTTTTCCGATTCACAGACAATGAAGTGAGTTTATATTTGTTTATGTTACCTGTAACAATTCGGGGACATGTTGGAGGTCTCTTTATACTTTTAATATTTGTTTATATAAGTGTGTTTATATATTATAATAATGGTTGGACAGAATACATTTGTGTTTTGCATTTACATCAAACACAAATTATATTTGCAAAGTATAGCCGGCTTTAGACAAAGATGACAAAGAAAATCGAAGATGGTTAATATATTCAAAAATACACATAATATGTGTACACAAGTTTTAAAAATGATGTATTTCTCTTCTCATCTCATCGTTACTCGTTACGCGAAACGTCGCTCGTTAAGCGAGGTTCCATTGTATTCCTATTCAACTAATCATTTTTCATATCTACTTTTTTTATAACATTATTAACTGTAATAACTACAAAAGTTCATATTTCCAATTATAAAAATGTTATTTATAATTATGAAAAAAATGACATTACAATGTCCAAATAATATTAAATGTATAAAATCCAAAGAAAATTTCTCAATTTTCATCTATTTCGATGTTATTAAGACATAAAAGTTAAAAACAAACACAAATAATTATTTTTTTTAATATTTCTTCTTTAACTTTCTTATTTCTAATTTATGAGATATTTTACTTTGTATGAAATTTATTATAAATTTATTATTAATAACAACTTTATTGTTATGTATAAAACATTGTATAAATTATAATTATAATGTGAATACTATTAAAGATAAATGCATACTTCTAAGTGTGTTATTACAATAATTTCCATATCCACTTTTAAATTCCATTAATTGCGATAATATCAACTATTACTATTTATAACATATTATAAATTATTTAATAAAATTATTAACTAGTATTAAACTAATATTTACTATAATTTTTAAATTTGTACTTTTAAACAAAATGTTTACATTATAATACAAAAAAAAGAGAGTTTAATTCCAATTAATACATAAAATTGTATTTAAGCTAAAGAAGGATACTAATGATTATTTAATCTATAAGATAATAATCATATTGTAAAGTACAGACAATTTTGAATTAGCGTTCATTTGAAATACACCATTTGGTGACTCATATGTAAATATATAGTTCTTGTTTAGTCCGGTTTCAAAACAGAAAATAATTTAATTTAAAGCTTAGATTCTTCATAATTGATTTGTATAAATAAAAATGTATAAATTCAATTCTCACCAGATATTTAAATATTTCTATTATAATAACAGTTACAATTGTAGGAGATTGAATAAATCAATAATCTAACATGAATTATGGTGAAGCTTTAACGTTTGAAAAGTGTAATTATTGACGATTCGTCGGGGATGTAATTGTGGGGATCGGAGTGAAGATTTTCGTCTTCGATTAAATGGCTGCGTTGAATGGAGGCGGTGTAATTAAGATTTCGAGATGGGCGTATGTGATGATGGTACGAAAATGGAAATGGTATGCTAAGGAATAGAAAGAGAGAGAGCGAGAGAATGGGAATGGAAGGCATCACCTTTTGTTCTAAGCTCGCAAATGGTATTTGCTCGTATACATATATAATGCAGATGGTAATCGGGCTTAGATTAATTGCGGCCAAGTATTTGCATTAACAAAAAAAAATCAAATAAAATCCGTTCCGGCTGTAATATTGTAATAATAATAATAACGATCGGTACCACCATGATCTTTAAAGCTCTTCCAAAGTTTTGTTTGCTTTTAGCATTCGATACAATCTGAGAGAAAACCTTTTCATCCTGCTTAATCTTGATTGCAATTAGAAAATATGAGCGGCTTTCGTAGTCCACCTACGAGAGTTTTCAGGTAAACAACAACAATAATAATGATAATGAGCAACAATGCTGCTGCCATCCTAAGACAATATAAATTACTGCATTGACTGAGTAATATACCAGAAATGTCTAATTTATCTCAACCAATTATCAGCTCAGGTCAGATACGACGACGCTATTTATTATCGGTCTGCGTTCAATAATAATGCTATGTACTATGCAGGCGCACGCGGTCTTCTGTTGTCTGCCCGTGCACATTATAAACCAATAAGGCTATGTACATACACATCAGCGTCCTATGTAATTAGCCTTGTCTTTGGATAATTGCGGACAGACAGGTATGGCCGTGCCTGAAAAATCTCGGTCGAAAATCGGAACGCATCTGGAGGATGAAGAAAATCTGGAAGGCGGTGGCGGCGGCTGTTGCTTAATGATTCGCACCATAACTCATTCCAATTTAAAATATCACAAAAATACACCGGAGTACATCTAAATCGGCCTTTAGGATCGTTACATCAGCGACGGCGGCGAAATGTCAGGCTCGTGATCCGAGGAGTCTCTGAAAGCCAGAGAGAGATAGAGGAACCATCCCAAACGAATAAAATAAATTCAAAGAGAGAGAGAGAAAGATAGTTGCAGATCGGCCCTCGGGGTTCCTCTTCCTCCCAACCGCAAAAACATTACGTGGATATAACATTTAAGTAATAACATAATATTTGTAACATCCAGAAAAGAAACTCGGCTACAGAAACAGCGCACACGTTTATATGCGAATTATGCATACGTACACATTTACATCCCGACTTTCCTTGCAGACCGAAAACAATCATTCCGAAGACAGGAATTGCGCAACTCGCATGATTGATGGATTGGCGCTTTATTATTAGTATTCTCTCAGTATATTTTTTTTGCTTTTGTTTGTGCGGTGCATTTATTCAGCTTAATGCAAAACAATGGAAAATCATACACATTAAATGCTATCAACCTCTTCGCAACGTGTTTTATTGTTGTTAATTTTGTGTTATTATGTAAATATCGTGCGCCAATAACTGTTATTATCATAATTCAATCGTACGTACGAACGTTCGAAATAGAAATCGAACTAGTTTTTATTCGCTCATTCTGTTCTCACCTAATCTCAACCTTAATATTATTATTTACATTCATATTTATTACAAATATCCTCATCAAACAAAATTAAATAAAAAAAACATGCATATGTTGTAAGAGTGATTCCCGGGATTTCCCGAGAAATAATGATGATCAATACAAAAATACAAATTTTGTTCTTTTTTTAGAAGTTGGAAATAGTTCAATTTCAGTTAATTTTCTTTTTCAATTTTGTTTTAAATTTCTCGTTTCCCGGGAACAAAAAAAATCCAAGCAGAGTTACACTCAAAGTATCTTAACTGTTGCTAAAAATATAAATCACGATTTTCATTGATTTTTTTATTTGTCTACAATTTTCTCGAATTTAATGTCATTGCTTTCAAACCTAAGTAAGATTTTATTATTAAATTTTATAAAACCTACAATCTAGTACTAATACTACTTATATTTATAATTGAAAGAATTAGTTTGCTAAAAAACGAACTTAAAATTAGTAAATAGTAATTGATTTCATTCAATTTCAGGTAAAACATGCAAATTTTATTGATGCAAAAAAATGTCTTATAAACTTAAAGTTCAGATTTAATAATATGTACTGTTAATTTTACTTTATTTTTAATAAAATTTACTTCAAAAATATCATTTGCTTAAAAAAAAACTGATTGAATTAAATTACTTTAAATGCAAATTGATATTTCATGTTTTAGATAATTCATTGAAATTTATATTTGCTTTTATAAATGCATTCGTTTCTAAATTGTAAGACTTTGTAATTAAGTGACACATCTTTCAGCTACATCCTGGATTATACCGTGCAGTTTCTAATGTAGAAAGAAAACAAAACGAAATTTCAAAAAAAAATGGTAAGTGCTGCGTATATTTCAGCTATATCGCAGTTTCTACATATGCAAATGTAATTGAAACGTAACATTTGCATTTCTGTTTTGAGGAGAGCTAAGAATAAAATTATATGTGGTCAAAATTAAATTAATCCGAATCTAATAGGTATAAATTGCAAACTTTCGACGAATAAATAATAATGATAATGATAATGAAGAGCATCGTCGGTAGGGTATAAATGCATGATATGGGTATGGTTGAGGTAAGGATGGCAATGGGTCAGGTGCAGTTGTGGACGTGGAGTAGGATAGGATCCAGGTCCATGGTCGAGCTGGTCAGCACTTTTGCTCCAGATAAACACGACGACGACGACGAGAGCACAGGTGGATCGCGCCGTGCCGGAGAAAGTGATCTGTGTGTCCCGCTTTTATAATTGCCTTTCTGTACGCGATCCTCTCTCGTCCTTCCTTCACCGCAGTTTGCTTTCCTTTTTTCTTTGCTGTTGTTCCTCTGATCCTTCCTTTTCTTCTCTTTTTTGCAGACGATGCACGCAAACTCTTTTCTTTCTCTCGCGCACACACACGCATATTTACACACGGACACGACTATGTTTACATATTTATTTATGACCGTGTAATGGTTAATTACTCATTAATTAATGGCCAATTCGTTTGCAATTAATAATTCCATCCAGAAAGACCCCACTTGATTCACATCGCAGCAACCGCACAATATCAACTTTTATAAAAATATATAAATACATCATTAACGTCGATACATCCATACATCATTAACTCTAAATATAAAACTCAAATGAAATCATTAAGAAAATAATCACTTTTTAAATTAACAATAATTTAATGCAAAATTTATCTAAAAATCAAATAATAAACTTTAATAAACAAATTAAATGTATATAAAATTTACTAAAATTTGTCTCCACATGAATCTAAATTAAATTCATGTAAAATGTACCTAATGTACAAGTAATTTGAAATAAATTGAATATAAATTTACTCAACAAAATTTCAAATAATAAAGTAAATGAAAAAACAAAGAATGTTTGAATTTATTTAAATTTTTACACTAATTAAATATGATCCAAAAATGCAAGTATAATACGTATAAATATAACTAAACGTTCTAAAAATAATGATGTAAACGTTCTGTTGCTCAAAATTGTTGAATTACGTTATAATATTCAATTAAAAACGTAATTATAAAATCAATTATACAAAAGTATTTAATTTGAGTTTTTCTAGGTAACTGTAAACATTTTGGAATTACTAAAATATAAAATTTAATTACAATTTTACGTTTAATCTATTGTAACGAAATCTTAATAAACATAATTGCGTATCAAGATTTATATATAATAATTAAATAAGTTTTTAATTGATTTAAGTAAAGATATTATTTAATTTTGATTACATTTCTGTATATTAGAAAGAATTATATAAGTATGAAAAAAAAAGTAATTTGTTAATTAATTTCTTTTTTCTAGCAGAAATAAAACATGTTTATTTTAGATAAAAATAAATATTGATAAAAAAAGAAAAAATCGACTTAAAATTTAAAATAAATATAAAAAAATAATAATTAAATCATTTGAAAGAAATTGAACAGAACAGAAAAGGAAAACTCGTGCACACATTTTTATCTCACAATCCGTGTTAATAATTATTTTAATTATCTGGCGTTGAACAGTCGAGCAGATAATTACGACTTCATTTATTTCCAAGTTAATACTTCTATTTCCAAACTGCATAGCCAATTTGAAACAATCCAAACAAGGCTCACGTTTAAACGAACGTTACCGTTTTCCAACGTCGCAATTCCACTGAAATCCATTAACAAATTTAATAGTTGAATTCAGAAAAGAGATTTACTTTACACATTCCCAGTATCATATTTATAAATTTAATTATTCACAATAATTACTTTAAATGTTTTGATTCATATAACAAAAAAATGTATAATTGCTCATATAACGCGATTTTCTTATAACACGATAACAATTAATCGCGTTGTAGAAGTGTTAACTTAAGTAATTCACTGTACTGTAAAACCTTCTATAACACGATTTCCATATAACGCGGTAACATTTAATGTTGTATGTATATATAGCATATTGCGGTTGCGATCAGTACGGTTTCTAAAAAAAAATAATACATACTAAATGTTAATTTAAATACATTTAAAAAAAAATTCTTTTATATCCTCGATTAGTCCGGTTTTAGAAATATAACTGTACTGTGATTATTTTTTAGATCTATTTTATGTTTAATTAATTTCTAAAGTGACAAATTATTTCAAATTGTCAATGTTTCGATTTACATTCATATAAAAGCTTACGTTAATTATAGTCTTACCATAAATTTATTACATTTAGTCGCGTTTATTGAAAGAAAAGAAAAACAGCAAGAAAACTTGGTCTTTCGGTGACTTATTACGAAACATCGAGTGCATAAATCAAGAATGAAATTAATCACTAATTGCGTTTCGCCGTAAGCTTAGATCAAACTCGGACTAGTTAGATTACGAGGATCGAGGAAAACGCGTATATTTCTTGCATAAATTTCCAATTGGCGAATTTAATTGGACAAATGAATTCACCAGAGAATATGCATTTTGTTTCAAAATTAAGATATAAATTTCCGCTTATTGCATTCGAAATGACCAACGACTGAAAAGATATCAAAAGTGCGCAGGTCTATCGGAAAGCAATTAAGATAAATCTTGCTAATATCGCACAGTCAGCGCAATTTGCATATTGCAAAGCGCGTTTTGCAAATGGAAAATAGAGGAGGAAGAAGCAAAAAAAAGAAGGTTAATGAGACTTAACTATATCCTTCTGCAAAGATCAAGTTCGAAATCTAGGTCAGGATTTCATTATGCAACTCGGTTATTAAAATGGCAGAGTAAAATCACCGCAAAAATAAAATAAGAATACAAAAAAAAAATGGAGACAGGACGAAATTGCTTTTGACAATGAATGAAATCCGTTGCATCTCGAATCGAAATCTTGATAAACGTGTAATTTAAATGTAACGATTTATTAACGTACGATTTATTATTAGCGACAATTTCTAATTAAAATTGTCGAAGGACAAAGCGCGGAGCCTCGGGGTTCAATTTAGTGGATTAAAAACACTGTTGCAACGCGCTCAACGATGAAAAAGCGAAATAAAAGTGAAGTTTAAGAACGAGAAAAAAGAAAAGAATAGAAAGAAAGAAGGTAACTCATGTAATGGCAACGTAATCGTTTTATAAATAATTGCAACATTTCGATTACAACAAAAGCTAATAACCGTTCTTAGAGGCGATTTCCAAAACCCATTTCTTCCTCATACAAGTCGTGAATTCATTCCGGCGTTTGCGCAAATGTCAAATAACAAATGCTCTCCGGGGAAGAACGCAAATTATTGATATTATTCGCGGAATGCATCGAGTTGAGCAATCCGCAAATGGTTTGCGCAAAGACGGCGATTACATCTAAATAAATGCGTAAACAATAGTGTCGGAACTACAATGTTGAGTAACCAAACTGAAGCTAAATGTTCACTCTTTAAAACGTGTTTACTGGTATAGTTGTATTGGTTGTCATTAACTATAAAACTTGAAAAACCGTTTTTTCAGCTTTGTCTTTATATTTTTCCTTAAATCTCAAAAAGTATGGACGGCAAATTCATTACTAATCAACCAAATTAGAGCAAAATATTCACACTTAATTCATGTGTATTGGTATTATTCTACCATTTATCGTTTAGCTCGAATTCACTCTCAATCTTGAAGAATCGTTTTTTTAAGCTTTGTCTTTACATTTTTGCTTATATCTCGAAAAGAATGGACGGCAAATTCATTCAATATTTACTATTTATAATATATGTATTGGTATTATTGTATCATTTATCGTTTAGCCCCAATTCACTCTTAATCTTGAAGTAACGTTTTTTAAGTAGTGTTTTTACATTATTGCTTATATCTTAAAAGTATGCACGACAAATTCATTATTAAGCAACTAAATTAGAGAAAAATATTCACTATTTAAAACATGTGTAATGGTATTATTGTATCAATTGTACTTTAGTCCCAATTCACTCTTAATCTTGAAGAAACGTTTTTTAAGTAATGCTTTTACATTATTGCTTATATCTTAAAAAGTATGAGCTACAAATTTATTATTAATCAATCTAATTAGAGCAAAATATTTAATATTTAAAAGATGTGCATTGGTATTATTGTATCATTTATTATTTAGCAGTAATTCTTTGTCAAACTTAAAAAAACGTTTTTAAACTTGGAAAAAGCAGTGCATTTCATTATTTCTTATTGTGCATTGGTATTAATATATCATTTATCATTATTGCATCATTTATATTTTCTTAAAGAAACGATTTTAAACTTGGAAAAAGTAGTATATTTCATTTTTGTTTATGTTTTGAAAAGACTAAATTATGAAAGCTACGGAAGCATAAAAAATGTTAGGGACAAAAATAATATTTTACGTGGGAGACAAAATTCCATTGCTAAACAACAAAGAGTTTTTATTCATATCCTAATTAGTATTAATTTTTGTTGTTGTTATCCTTGTTCGTTTAGATTTAATAAGAGATGTGAGAATAATGCGGGGAATTTCAGCGATTTCCAGCGCTCAGAGCCATGCTAATTAGAAGAAAACGTATCGGAATCGAGTCAGGGTCATTGCATGACAAATAAATACGTCTTCAGGCGAAGCCGACATTTACATATAATGTTAATTCCGCAATGGCGAACATTTAATAACAGTTTTTATTTTTCGAGAGCTTAGATATACAAAGAAAAAAGATGGAAATACGACTTAGTTGGACAAAAAAAGAGAGACAGATCTTTTGGTGTACGTAACGTGACACTGATTTAGATGAAGAAATGAGTAGTAGATGATCGTCGATGAGTGGCAGAACTAATTTCGAGGAGGCCAATTTGTTGCTTCGAATTTCGATGGTATTCAGAATTGACTAATGGATATTAATTGTATTTTTTTTTGTTGTTGGTGCGCCGTGTATCAAATGTAATTGAAATGTGTTTGTTTGATGAGAGTTACGTGGAGTGTTATCCATCATAGACATATAAATCTTTGACAACTCAAGTCTATTACACTGTATCAATCTTATTAAAAAAAGTTTGCTTTCATTATTTATATAGCTGTGAAGAAAAAAAAAGCTAATTAACTATTGAAGCAAGAACACATTTCAATAATATTCAAATGAAATTGATGATATAAATGAACGAAAAGTCTAATTAAAAATCACATTTATTTATTTATAAATATCCATTAGAAAAATCAATAAAGATTTAATATAAGAATGAAATAAGAATGAAAAATAAAATCATATTTTTATAATTTTTTATTACAAAGAAGAATTGCAGATTTTCTTTGTCTTAATATTATAAGTGTTTAGATATTGAAGATTAGGTTTACGAAGCTATAAAATTTAGAAAATAATTAAATCTTTCTTGCAGAAATTGAGGTTAAAATCGTAAAACTCAGAAGATTAACAATCAATTTTTGTACTTTGTTTGTATTGACGTACACTTTATAATTAATTACAAATATTAATCAAAATAGTAATAAGCATTTACATGTATTGACACACCTTTGTTTTTTTCGTATCAAATTAAGACGATTTCTTAATTAATATTTTATATACTAAAAGAACAAAATATTTGGAATTATTTATTTGGTGGTTAAGTTGCCCTGATTCCGTGGGCACTGGTTCGAATCCTGGTCAAGCCAGGCCCTTTGTGAGCAGATGGACACTGAAATGAATGAGGTTCAGCATATGGACATTCAGCCAAGTCGACGGACAATGATAGTCTTAAGGATAGCAAGAGATACAGACAAAGGGAATAGTTGAATTGCAGTGGAATAGTGAAGTTAACCTACAGCCAACCAACAACCAAAAATGTAATTAGATTTTATTTTCTTATTCTCAGTTATTAATTCTAATTAAGATTAAATAACTCTTTCTGTCCAAAATAGAAATTAATAAAACAATGCATAGATTAAATATTCGTAAAATAAAATAATTTGTTTGTATTTTAAGAAATCTGTACGTTATACATAATTCATCCTATTAAAAACATCTGATTTAAAAAATAACTATAGAAAAAAATAAAAACTAATTGAAGACTATTGAAGTAATAATATACGTGACTACAGAAATAACAACATGTTTTTATTCAGCAAAGATCATTACGTGGGTTGAAATAAACTATATGAAGTAATTTAATTTAATTTCCGTATTAAATTTTACATTTAGTTTAAATTGATCTCATACATATTAACAATAGCTTTAAGTTAAAATCTAATAGTTTAGAGTATTATCAATTTAGGGGTTGCGTTCAATTTTAATGACAGCTATCACCATGTGTCAAAAGAACTAAAAAATGTTAAAAAAAAAACGCTGATTTATATAATTGTTAAGAATAGAAAAGAGTTATGACAGCATTAGAAGTTGGAAGAAGTAAATGAAAAAAATGTTAATTATGGACATAACTTTCTCATATTAACAATAGCTTTAAGTTAAAATCTAATAGTTTAGAGGATTATCAATATAGGGGTTGCGTTTAATTTTAATGACAGCCATCACCATGTGTCAAAAGAACTAAAAAATGTTAAAAAAAACGGCGATCTAGATAATTATTAAGAATATAAAAGAGTTATGACAGCATTAGAAGTTGGAAGAAGTAAATGAGAAAAATGTTAATTTTGGACATAACTTTCTCATATTAACAATAGCTTTAAGTTAAAATCTAATAGTTTAGAGGATTATCAATCTAGGGGTTGCGTTCAATTTTAATGACAGCTATCACCATGTGTCAAAAAAACTAAATAATGTTAAAAAAAACGCTGATTTAGATAATTGTTAAGAATAGAAAATACTTATGACAGCATTAGAAGTTGAAAGAATTAAATGAGAAAAATGTTAATTTTGAACATAACTTTCTTAACTTTTTAATCAATATTTTGAAAATTAAGAATATATTTGCTGACCAGAAAATCCAGGTTGAAATCACTTTTGAGAACAGAATTGTTGTTGTTTTAAACAAATATTTCAATTTATAAAATTCCAATATAATATATTTGCTATATGTTTTTATTTGAGTTATGACAATTGTGTGAAGTGTTACTTTCTTTTGTAAGATTATCATCATATTTATTCTTAATTCATAAACAGTACTTCCATAAATCATTCAAGTAATATGTAAATTATATATTATAAGCTTTAATGTGCAAAAGCTATGAAGTAACTATAATTTTATGTCATTTGTTGTGATGAATTAAATCGGAATGAGGTGAAACTGTTAATGGACAGAGTCCGATCAAAAAGGATTAATTGAAAACTAGGCTATTCGCGTTTCCTCGTAATGCACTGCGATGGGGGATAAATCAGATTAAGAGCGTATGCAAGAGCTGCTGCTGACCGTATGCAAATAAATAAGTCGGTCCGGAGACGCGGTTTCATTAATAATATCCACGGTGTAATTAACCTTCGACAGAGCTAATAAAGAAGGTAATTAACTCACCGGCGTACACGAGTTCGGTATGTTGAAATGGTCAGGCTAAATGAATAATGCGCTGTAAAATTAGATCTTTCGCTTCCACACACATACAAATCAACTTATGTATATATATATATATAAGTGCACAAATGCACTTGCACTTGCAGAGTGAGGAAAATGGAAAATGTCTTTATTCTTGCGCCATCCATCATCTTTCACCGTTTCTTTTTATAAAGACAGGCGAAGTTCGTTCCCGCAAAACGGACCTAATTGCTTCCATCGTCTTCATTACGAACATCATGTCTGCTTTTGCTATATATCCTATGTTTCGATTCATCATCTTCCATCCAAAGACAAAACAAATTATATAATATACATTTGTTTCAATTTGTTTTCTAATGCAACAATCAAATAAATAAGTATATTACATTTACAAATTTTTAGTTTTGTTTTTTATGTAATAAAATTGCAACAATTTGACTTGTGTCAAAAATGACAAAAGAAAATAATTAAATTGTATTTTTTTTTTCCGTTTTTATATAAATTGAAATAAATAATTGTTAAAAAATGACTGTATATATCAAAAATTTAATAAAAAAACAACTTATTTCAAAAACGTAAGAAAATCCAAAATAAATGTAATTTTTATTCAATTTAACATTGAATTATCTGCAATATATTGAAATGAACCATTGCCTATTTCGGAAATACATTAAGATTGTCAAAATGACAGTAGATGACAAATGACAAAATAGTGTTTTTTTGGACAAGATGAGATGATCCAAAGATATGACAGTTGACACCAAATAGTAATGAAGACTTGCTTCCATTTTGGCGAGTGCAAAATGAACTGAGCAAGTTAGGAAAAAAATGATGAATTGTCTTGGGTGAGTCGAGATGGAAAAGTATGTTTTTTTTTGTTGGAAGTAGAATGGTAAATCATCGGGTTTGGAAAAAGAAAGGTTGATGGAAGAAGAAAGAAGAGTGTGGTGGAGGGGCAAGGGTTATTCCATTAATCGGAATATCATGAGGTCGGCCGAAGGGCAGGCTCATTATAATTAATTTAACACCCGGCCGGACAGTTCAATAAATCGGCCTAAAGTAGTGTAGTGCGCCGTATACAGTCTGCTATGGTATATATGGTATGGGTTATGGTTGATGGTAAAGGCGAATGCGAAAGAGGTTCCTCCGATTCGTTCGTATTATAAATGCGGGGACTGTTTTAGTCTTCAGTGACAGCAGCAATTAATAGGGGCCGCGGGTTCTGGATGGTGATTTATGGTAGAAACTCATTAGTGCCCGCGGAGAGAACACGCGCTTAGCCCGCCCACGCCGGGTACTCTACCATTCATCACGGTTCACGTTATAATTATGGGAACACTGGCGATAACAATGATTTGCCATACTCTCTCTCTCTTTCTATACCTTCCCTACATATACACACCATACTTATTATTATTATTCACTAGCGAAAGATACGCTAATAGCGATCCGAAGGCTTATCTCGCCCGCCATTGTTCTTCGATCCTGGTGCCATCTCACCATCTACCACCATCCACTACATCCCAACCATACACTTCCTCATTTATGTCTCTCCACACTTTATCGCAAGAAATTAGCACGATAAAACAGCATCCCAAATTTGGTGATGAGCGTACGCCTTTTGGGTCACCCCGTCGCCAACACCCACGCACCTTCAATCACTTCCCGACGATAACCACACGACCTATCAATATATATATTTATAAGGCCCCGATTCCCATCTGGACACCGTTTCCTACACGCCACGGACATAACATAAAATAATTGCGAAACTGTTTAGATTCAGTTTCGCTGATTATCCACCAAGGTATCCAATTCC
This sequence comes from Nicrophorus vespilloides, assembly GCF_001412225.1. NCBI lineage: Eukaryota > Metazoa > Arthropoda > Insecta > Coleoptera > Silphidae > Nicrophorus > Nicrophorus vespilloides. The sequence goes on from NW_017095686.1 coordinate 62,077, forward strand.
ATCAGGTGATTGCACCATCCTACAACTTTAACTGTCCGTATATATTCATAAATCTAGTTGACACTGCGCAGATCATTCCACATCAATGCAACACAGATTCACGAAAACTTATTATGACTCACTCACTAGAAAGTTACGTACACACTGTACCGAATTACATGAGATATAAATACAAGGTATACCAAATGTATCAGTTATAGTTTAAATATACATTAGATTTCTTATATTTTCTGTAGATTAGAAATTTAACATTTATATAATGAATAATTCTAATAATTAATTGAAATCAAATAAACAAACATTGGGAAATAAATGTAGAATTAAAGGGCTTGTATTTTCTAATAACTGAAATCTAATAACTTGAATTTTCAGTGATTTTAAAACTAGAAATAATGAATCGTTGAAATAACAAAATTTAACAAACATGTAATAAATAAAAGTTTATTTTTTTTAATTTCATGAAATGGATTGTTAGATTACGTAAAAATAAATTACCTTCTTCAAGATTTAGGATTAGGATTAGATAATTAATAATTGCTTTTTGCATCTAATAATACGAATAACAATGAATAGTATTTCATTATTCCGGTCAAAAGTTAACGGAATTTAATGAGAATTTAACCTTTAGATAGAGAATTGATTAGAATGAAGCCATAGGTGTACGTATCAGGTGGCATCAATCAGAAATTAGTTACACAATTAATTCATTTAATTAACTAAACGCATAATTACGGCTCGCCGAAGAGGAGAAATAGAAGAAAAGAAAAGAAAAAACGCAGGAGATGGAGATACAATGCAATAAGTCATGAATTCAATTAAAATTTCTGACCTCAGAGCGCGCGGCGCTGCACACAATGAGCGTTACATAACTTTTCGACGATATCCTGGAGGAATGCTGCATTTATTTCCAATACATTTTCTCTCTATCTCTCTCTATTTTATTCTGCACGTTCTGCTTCGTTTCTCTATATTTTTTTCTTCTTCTCTGATTTGCCCGGCTCGATAACATTATTGAGATCAATTAATGGATACATTATTACATGCAGTACGCAAATGGCACACACTGTAGTGATAAAAGAAAGGTTACGGTGCGCCTCGATTTTCCTCAAGAAACGAAATCGAAAAAAAAAACAACAAAAATAAGTAAAGAGCAATGAAATATTATTTAATCCTCACAAGGTTTTATGTAAAGCATTGCAATCGTTTACATTGTAATTATATTCGTTAACGAATCTATTATTATTAGAAAACCTCGATAAATAAATAATAAACAAATAAATAATCCGGTTTGACATTTTAGCCATTGAAGATTGTTTATCTACAATTAATTGCACACCCAAAAGAGAAGCAATGAAATCATATTGGAAATGTTACCATAAGCAACTAATTGCATTACATTTTTGTTTTTATTAATTTTTTCTTTCATTTATACTTATTTTGTGTGTATATGTGTGTATGTTACGGGAATAAAAACCAATATCGGCAATAACCAGATGTTATTATAGATACCAAATAAATGTGTAACTTCTCGCTAAAGGCTATTGACTTAAAAGGTCGTTGGGAATGGACGTAATTTTTTAATTTCCGCTTTGCACCTTGCAATGCAGGAAACCCATAATAACACGCAATAAAATCAAATTACTGACATTAAAACACAATCACCGTTTTTAATAATAACAACAATAATGCAGCACAACGTTTAAACTTAATTATATTGTAAATAAATAATCGATTATATAACTTTTTTTTCTTTACTACTAAAAATCCTTTACTTAACAAAGTTAAGATTTACTATTATATAATTTAAACACTGAAATACTTTAAATAATCATGATGAATTTAGAAAAAAAAGTTTACTTCACGAGGAAACGTTACGTATATTTGACTATTTGTTAATTATAAAAATAAATAAATGAATAAAACGATGGACTTTAAAAAATCTATTAAATTCAAGTATTTGTTAATTATTTATTTGAATTTGTTATTCATTCCTAATTTATATTTTGTTAATTTTACATTTGTATTATTCTTTATTACTGAATTAATTGATAAACAATTCTAATATGAAATTATTTAAAAAGGCAGAAAATGTATAAAAAAGTATTCTTAATTTATGGTATTAATACGAGATTTTTCAGATTTTGCAATTAATAACAAGTTATTTTAGTTTAATTCAAAGTTCGTGGTTCTTATAATAAATTTTGTTATTATTAGTTTTTTTTTAATTTTATGTAATTTCATGCATTATTATAAATTATTCCATTTTATATTAATTATTATGAAGAAGAAAATTTCTATTTAAGAAAACAAACTTTTAATTTATATTCGACAACCGAGGTTTTAGTTTCAATGTTCAATGTTATTTCATGACTTAGTTTATATATTACTTGAGTAAACTAACTAACTAACTAATAAAGTAGTGTGTTTCCTAAGAAATTCAATAGCTAATCAAAGTTGCAATTAAATTAATTACCTTATTGTTTTCATTTTCGCTTATTATCAATTCGCCAGATAAAATCGTCATGCAGAAAATAATGAAAATATGTGTGATTAGTCAGTTGGGTAAAGGTTAAAGTCATTATCAAATGCATTCTTTGCGGTCGGAGCTACGCAACTACAGAGGATTGGAGAGGTTTCGAAAGATCGCAATGCGCCCAATTAAAAGTATTTCAATGAGCTAATTGCAAATCGTGTATAATCTACGGTGTTTTACAAACGTAATCACTTCTACCGCACACGTGGCCAATATAAAAAAAACAAACAATTCTGATTGAAAAAATATACCTTTTCAATATTGGATCATTTCAAATCAATTGCTAAATCTTTAAAAGTATTTAAGTAATTAATAGTTAAATCAGTTTGAATAATGTATGAAGTTTCTTATATTTGACATAATCTACCACACATTAATTGATACTGAAAATGAAACTAAAGTGCTTTCAGCCAGTCTACATCTCTTTCAAGAAAGTATAAGCTAATTTTGAAATTAAAAAAATTGAAATAAAAACTTCAGAATTATGAAAAAACGTATGAAATAGACAAATAAATGTTATTAATTAAGAAATTATGTATTGTTCCTTATAATTATTAAACTACAAAAAAATGCATATTAAAATATTCTTTTAAATTAATTTAATAATATAAAAAACTAGAGCATTTCAGTAAGAACTTAAATTATTGTATCATAAACTGCATTAATCTTGATCTCTTCTTAATCTAGATTACTGCAATTTTCCCAAATATGGCGGCGTTAATAAGGTTCTACTATGTGGAAATTAACTAATCATAATATTTTGCAAATTTATCCTTCGTCCAATTAAAATTAATTCAATTAATAGACACTTAACACATGTTCGGAATTAATAAGATCTAAAAAGCGAGAATGAGCAGAAGCCATCCAATTGGAATGAAAATGCGGATAGCTCAAATATATAAATTATAGGAATGAATTAGATAAACTATTGCGAGTTTGTGACGGTTTGTCATGATCCCAATTAAAATTTAATTCGATTAATTGCAGAAACATGTATATTCCATGTATGTAAATGAAATCTTTACAGTTTACACCATCAATTAACTTAGTTTAAGAAATATAGTAAATATTAATTAAGTATTTGTAATTATGTAGAAACATAATGAAAATTAGTTTTAAAGTTATATAATTTATATTAAATTTATTTTAGTTCTTAGAATTTTTGATTATTTTTTTTATGAATGAATTTGTGGATCCTAAAAATATAAATTGTAGTCATAAATATTTCATTATCAATGAAGATAAAATGAAAATTAAGTTAAAATCTTTTTATTTAAATTATCTTAAGTTTATTTTATAAAATTTTCTTTCAGATTAACTTAAATTTCATTTCTAAAGATTTTTATTTGTAACTAAGTAACTTAAGTTTTTCATAAATATTTTTTTAAATAATAGTAAAAAATAATGAAATTATTTTTGTTTATGTAACGAATGTGAACAATTATTGGCACTAAGTTGTATGTAACCGAGGTTATGTGATACCATTTGTTAATGTCTGGTTAATGCTATATAATTTAGACTTCAATAGGTGTTTATCCAATAAAGCTGATGCAATTAATGCGGGTCTAATTCCAAATAGAGGCTAGTGCTTTGTGCGTAATTGAATTCAGACGAAAACACAGTCTCACGTTAATCCAGCGCAATTGAATGAACACCATCATTTTGTGCAGAGTCACACTGTGAAATTGACGACAAACAAACACATAAATAAATAACCTTACACAACGTTTTCCAGATTGCTCCGAATTCTCGTTAGCATATTACATTTTTTTTATATAACCACATCCAATCATTTGGATCGAATTTATGTCCAATTAAAAAGCGAATATCAATAATGTTAATATTTGGATTTCGATTGAATTTCGTTAACTTAATCGTCAATCCAATAATTCCGTAATGAAGGAAACTAAGTGAAGAACAATCAACCAGGAAAAGCGAGAAGCAAAACCTTGGGCAGAGAGATGTCGAACTCGCTGTTAGATGTAATCGACGTCGATATGCACGGCTCAACAAATCTCTAATTGCAAATTAATTAAACGGGATTGTTGGATAATTGCCCGTGCGTTGAAGATACATCGAATTTTTATTTTTTTGTATTATATTCTTCTTCGCTAATGATTCCCTCGGCCAGATCAATCACATGGCGATGATTAATGCATGGGAATTATAGATATTATTGATCCGAAGGAGATATTACCATAACCAGCTAGTTATAATACTTGCATATGTGCCAATAACGAGAGGAAAAATGCTGCTGCTGCTGCTATCGCTTATTTGGAATTCCAGCTTTTCTAAATCTTATTAATAATCATCATCATTTGCATCCAGACGGTTTTCTTGCTTTCTTTCTCAGTCTCGGCGAACATTCCACGATATCAACGATATTAGGTAACTATCATCCAGTTTGCATCATTACTTGTTCTGTGTCATATGGAAATTATTAGAAAATCAGATTTAAATTATCGATAGAAATTTATCAATTCACAAAGCGATTAAATAACAAATTTCAATTAAAATAAAGATTAGAATAAGTTAAGAAACGTTTAAAGTTGACTTAAATAATAATAAATAGTACCCAAAGTTGACTGTTTCGAAAGAAAACTTTCTTACAAATATATATACAGAAATTTAAAATATTTTTTTAAATTTTAGTAGAATTACACAACAAAAAATTGGCCATTCAGAAGAGATGACAACATTAATTTCTAATAGCAATTAAATAGCAAAAACCACGTATTAAACATTTAAAAATCATCATTAATTAGTTAGAAATGTTTATAATTTTACTTCAATAAAGAAATGCGTACAAAATTGTAGGTTTGATGATCATTTTGATCTTAACAAATGTAATGCTATAATTTTAAAATTTGACAACATTACAGACATACTTGTTTTGAATAGTAATTTAATAAAAAAATCAAATATTTAACAACTTGTAATAAGTTAGAAAGCTTTATAAATGTTATTCAATAAAAACCTATAAAAATGCATATGGATCTTATATTTAATGATCATTTAGATCCTAATAAATGTAATGTATTGCTACTATTTTAAAATTTAACAACATTACAGACATATTCGTTTTGAATAGTAATTAAATACCAAAATTCATATATTTAACAACTTGTAATAAGTGTAAGAAATGTTTATAATTTTACATCAACAAAAAGTATAAAATCTTAATTTTCAGTATTATTGATTTAGAGAGAAAAACTAACTAAAAATTATAAATTTTATCATTTTATAAAATTAATTATATTTGAGACACATTTATTTATTGTTCTATTCGTTTACATCTTTAATTTTGATTGAAATATGTGTTTTTTTTTAATATTTTTTTTTCAACAACAAAATGTATGTACCCGTCTATCGAAATCTAGACTGTATTGAAATCCATAATCCCGACTATATCAAAATCCCGACTGTATTAAAATCCCGACTATATCGAAAATTTTTACAATAACATTTATAAATTATTTCGAAACGTAGTCACATTGTGCTACACTTTTATTATTAATAACAATAAATTATTATTAATTTATTTGATTTTGTTGAATTATTCATAATAAATCTTAACATTATGAAATAATCTCAAATACAATTAGATTATTAATTTTTATTATTTATTATTAATATAAGTCACTACGCTCCGTAATAATTTAAAAATGTTATTGTAGACATTTTAGATATAGTCGGGATTTTGATACAGTCGGGATTATGGTTGTCGGGATTTTAATATAGTCGGGATTATAGTTGTCGGGAAGAACCGTGTTATATAAGGATTGTAGTAATTTGTGACCGTCTTATTCAAACCACCACGTGCAACACGAGTTTTGTCTGCATTTTAATTTCGTTTCCTTTAATTAATTGAGACATGATCGGCAAATGTTGTTTCGCCATACATTTTCTTTTTCAAATTAAGTAATCCTTTTTTATTTAATTTTCATGCAAATTATACTAATTTGTATACGTTGAATACGTATATAAATATAATTTTGATGTTATTTTCAATGACAATTTATGTTTTCGTTCGACAAAAATACGTGTTAAAATTATTCATTAATTATAAAACAAAATAAAATCCAAGGAATACAAGTTTTTATTTTTGTGGAAACTTGTGAATTTATATCAGTCAATATTATTATATAAAGTAAAATATTGAAAAAAATCAATGCACTAAAATTTAATATAGTAAAGTATTTATCCAACTAAAAATCTACAAAAAATTAAGTAACTTTTACTAAAAAGAGTACAATATATAAAATTTGCTGGTAAAATAATACACTTTGAAAATTCTCAAATACTTTGGTCAAGTCATAGGAATACTTCTTAACAATTATATAATTATAAATAATAAGACTTCAATTACAAACTGGAAAATCATCAAAAAAAAGAAAATTTTCATAGCAAACTCAAATTATTGGATAATTTCTAGGATATCTATGAGATTTGTAAGGGATTTCTATAAAATTTCAAAGGGATTTTAATGAGAAATTCACTGCAGTATTTCAAACTTAATCTAAATCTTTTTTTTATTATGAAATCATTGAGGCTCTTGAGTCGCATATGTTTAATTAAAAACTAATGAACGTAAGAGATAAAACGGAAATTACGATGCAATAATTGATTATTTCATTCGTTAGATGCGTAACGCTTCTTCTCTTTTTCATCGGCATTTCGAAAAGCGAAATCACGATAAACGGAAACCGCGGCGGAATTTGCCGATTCGAATCTACGGATTTCAATCTCTACAATGTTTATACATGTTAATCAATATACTTAGAAGAAACATTATCACGAGAAATCAAAATACCAAGAAGAACAATTTGCATTCTCAACATCTGTAACTATAGAATTATACATTTCTGCATCAAAATATCATATTGATACAATTTGCCTCAAAATTTTAAAATGTTCTATTTTATTAACAGTTTTGATAGAATAAAAACAAATCATATAACCATAAAATTACAGAAAATATGGTAATAAAAAAATACTTGAAACCATAATTGAAAAAACAAAATTTGTTTGTGCTTTAATATGTTACAAAATTATACATTTCTAATTTGCTTAAAAAAAACATTATTACTAAGTGTACACAAATAAATTAAATTTAATTAAGAAAGTTGTTTTTATTCCATTATATAATTAATGGAAGTTGACTATTCTTATTTTTGCAAAATACCAAAATTTAATTACGCAAAGTGAGCATTCCTCTGTCAGTTTTCGATTTCTTTCGGAATTAATTAATCCGATACGTATAGTAGTAATTAATGCGACTTCCTTTGCCTCTGGTAAACTCTCGCATCTATTGCGGAGCGAAATTAAAATTTCACCGAAACAATAAATTAAAAAAAAACGAAACAAAAATGTATATAAAAAACACACAGCCAACACGAAAGGCTATCATGCGATCCCCCAATTAAAACTTTAATTTATAGAAACGTTTTTATTCCTTCGACTCACGGAACTGTTGCAATTCATCATACAAAATCACGTTTGTAATATATGTAGAAAAAAAAAATATATATTCGTTTGGTTTTTCTCGGTTCTCGCTGTTATCCGAAATTGATTATGTAAAAAGGATAAGGATACACACACACACACACAAAACAAACTATATAGATATGAACGACGCTTAGAGTGAGATGTAAGTTGTAATTAATTAGCATATTTTAATTAGCGTTGCCGTGACAAATGTTAATTTGTAAAATGGAGCAAACTGGATGATGAATGGCGTGTGATATGTGCATCGGTGAAGAAGTAGTGACCTTAGGCTTCCGATACGTTCTCCCCGCGGGGAGAATCAAACCTGATTTTCTGTGAAAAAACAACAACAAGTATAACAACGAAAAAGGCACCGACTCTCAACGGTATCCGGATTTCATCGATTTATTCGACGTGGAAGCAATTGATCATCGGAGTTTATCTTGAGGATTTTAAAGCAAATACCGATGGAATTAAAGCTGAGGTTAAGTGGCCAATAAAATACGGGGCCCCAAGAATTGCGATCATGATTTATCATCAGCAACAACACACGAACGCAATTTGCGAAAGTTACGTAACGCCCGAAATTATCGTTAAAAGTGCGAGAAGTATGTAGAAAATGCACTTGAGGACCGACCTTTGACCTGCAGAGGACGACAATAGTTTTAAGAAACTGTGTTGTGTAAACTCGAGAGATCTGTTCGTTAAGCTTACGAGTGTTTCCTTTTGACATGCCAAAAGGGCGCTGTACTTCTCGAGAGACTCTCGAAGAATCGGGTAAGCTGCGTAACCTAACACTAGTCGATCCTCGAGTGTTAACTAAATTGCCGCATTTTATCGACACCCACCGAGAATCTCGAATACTCTTCAGAAGACGCTTCAATACCCATTCGAAACTCGACTAATTGAGACAAAATAAATAGTAATTAATTCATTTGCATAGCACAACTTTCTATATTGGATTAAACGAATCATTACAACTAAAAATCTCAAATTTACAAAAAATAATCTATCCATAATAATTATATTAACAGTGCTTTTATTTTAATAAAGTAACGATTATTGTATAAATGATTTTTTCATTATGTTTTTTCCATAAAGTTCTTGCTTTCATACAAAGTATTTGTACAAAAATCTATTGGTTCTTCATCAAATAATTTACAAAAATATATACAACAAACATAAATAATTTCAACTTTCCAACAGTACTTGGTCAAATTTAAAAAATAAGCAAAAAATATGCATATGATAGTTGTTTCATATCAAACATAATATGCACAACTTTCTATATTGGATTAGACGAATCATTACAACTAAAAATTTCAAATTTACAAAAAATAATCCATCCATAATAATTATATTAACAGTGCTTTTATTTTAATAAAGTAACATTTATTGTATAAATGATTTTTTCTTTATGTTTTTTTCCATAAAGTTCTTGCTTTTATACAAAGTATTTGTACAAAAATCTATTGGTTCTTCATCAAATAATTTACAAAAATACATACAACAAACATAAATAATTTCAACTTTCCAACAGTACTTGGTCAAATTTAAAAAATAAGCAAAAAATATGCATATGACTTAATATGCGTTACAATTCAAATTGTATAATACTTGAAGCTTTGTGTACTGCAGCTGAGTAAGAAATTAGTATAATTTTATTTTGAAATAAATGTTTGAATCGATTTCCATTGTATTTTCCACGAGTGTCTCGTTTTTCCGCTCGCGACTCCCGCTTATTCCGAATGCATTCCTGCGGTTTTATTCTTTGTCCATAACTGTTTATGACTTCATTAAAGTATTGTGCGGCTTGCTTAACAAGTAGACGTTAAACATTGTTGTCGTATTAGCTTGGACGAGAGGTCACACTTGTGCCGACGCTTTGCACGGAATTTTGCACCAAGTAAAGTATACGTTCCCATCTTATCAATTGATGTTGCTTGAAGATTGTAGCTGTAGAGCAGCGGCCGGGGTAAATTACCCAAAATGGGGTAAAAATGAAAATTTTTTGGGTAATAAGGAAATTTTTCTAATTTCATCTTACCAAACTCAGAGAGCGGTTCTGAGCCGCATGTGGCTCTTGTTGTGGCTAGTTGAGCTACAACAAAACTCAAATATTTTATATTATGATTGAGATTTTTTTTTTTAATTATTATACCAAAAAGTTTAGTCTGCGGTATATTAACAAAACGGATTAATGAACTGTTTCCCAAGGGGCCTAAGATTGAGAAACACTGGATTAATCGGACTATGCAAGGTATTGCTTAATTAGTAATTTATTTAATAATGAGAAATTAAATTTAAATTATTGCAATTTAGAGTTGTTATTAAATTTAATTAATGAAAATCAACTGTAATTAAATTTTAAATAGTTTAAATCATTTTATCAGATCAATTGTATTTAAAGTTTTCTTACAAATGAATATTTTTGTATTTATGTTGCAAGGATTCTTCTTATTATTAATGTTATTTTGATTTAGAATTACATAATAATTGTTAAAAAGATTAATGACTTTCAAAGTTCAGGTAACTTATAATGTTGTTTATTTTATAAGTAAGTAAATAAATATTACAATCATAATTATCATTTATCATTGAATCATTTACACTTTATTAAATTATACTTAAATTGTATTTATCATTAATTTTATATTATTGGTAAATTCATATTTAATTATTACGGATTAGTTGTATTTAATAGAATTATACAAGATTAATGAAATTTTATTTACACTTATTTTATGTTCTGTTTTCAATGAATGGGATACACTTTTATATGCTTATATAGTAAGAAAATGTAGTAGATGAAAAGATGATTAATTAATTCTACCGTTTAGAAAACAGCAAAAGTCGTTATATTCCATTTAGTGAAGATATCAAATAATTCAATTAATTTGTTAGCTTCTAGTAATAATAGTTACGTTTTCTGCAATAAAAACTATGTTTAAATTAATTGCAACGTTCACAAAACAGCAAATATAATAAAAATATTAAATAATTCCATTAAAGTTATATATGTGTAAGCTTCTTACAGTAATAGTTACGTTTTATGACAATAAACTTGTAATTTTATTTAATTTCTATACGAAATTAAAATTATCCAAACAAATTTAAGAAATCTAATTAAATCTTTATAGTTGATTAAATAATGATTTAATGAATTGTAAAGTTTAGAAAACAGCAGGAGTCGTTATATTCCATTTAGTGAAGATGTTAAATCATTCCCTTCTAGCTATATATTTACAAAATATTTCTAGTAACAGCTATGTTTTATACAATGAACTTGTGATTTCATTTCATAACTAATTTTTGAGGTTGCAATTACCTAAAATAAAATAAGAAAGTAAAAACTCTAATTAAATATGTAAAGTGTATGTTATATAAGGAAATAAGGATGTGATTGAAAGACAAGTTCATTTATGAATTATAACGTTCAATTTTATTCAAGCCATATATTTGTAAGATTCTCATAGTAATAGTTACGTTTTGTGCAATGTAGAACTCTGATTTATCTCAAGATGAACGGTAAGTGATGATCTTGAGAGAGAGCATCAATTATTGAGTTAGGGTTCAAAACGATCCGTTTTCGGTATAGAAATCGGAATGTACAGTTGGGTGGATGAATCGAGAGAATCTCTCGCATGATTTAATGATGGTAAAAGGATGGGATGTTGGTCGGTATTTTGCTCCTTTTCTTCCCCTCGAGGAGCGAGAGCGGTGAGTTTTACGGAATAAATTAAACGTCGCGTCAATTAATTTTAATTTAGTCCGTTAAATGTCAATTTTAAAGCCATCGATTCGGAATGACAGTCTCGTGATTGGTTTCCTTATTAGATTCAGTTAGATTTGTCACAATCGGAGTGCCGGTCACAGGACGAGAAGTGTTTGCATATAGATGGGATAGCTGCAATGATATATCACGAATCGTTTTACCGTTAGAAACGAACCATCGTTATTATTATTACTCTCATTATTATTATTACTACTACTGCTTCTACTAAAGTGTGGAATAAATGCGTACGTATAAGAACATCGAAGTTATCGGATGACCTGCATCTCTTCAACGTTGCAATTACAATAGTTTCGCATCTGCGATTTGCATTAGCTAATTGTTTCGAGGATTGAACCCTAACTCTGATCCTCTACAGCAGCGGTCGGGGAACTTTAACCATTACCCCAAAATATTATTGCGTAAGTCGATATTACCCCCCCCCATTCTGAATAGAAAACAATCAATGTAAATTTTAAATAAACATTATTTATTGAATTAATTTGCATTTACATATTTATAAAAAAAAGTTACATGAAAATAGTAACAAATAGTAATAGACAACAAACAAAAATTAATTGAAAACTTTCCCCCTTCAGGTTTTGGAAAAATGATGTTGCTTCATGTTTGATATAATTACTTTAAAATTGGGACTTTTTGATGTAAGAGCAATTTGAATACAGTCTTCGGCGTTTAATCGATTTCTTCATGTTTGATATAATTACTTTAAAATTGGGACTTTTTGATGTAAGAGCAATTTGAATACAGTCTTCGGCGTTTAATCGATTTCTGTTTTTCGTTTTTATGTTCATTAGAGTGGAAAAGCCTTGTTCACAAATGGCAGAAGAGAACAAAACAGCAATTCCTCTTCAAAATGTTGATTAGAGTGGAAAAACCTTGTTCGCCCAAATATGTTGTTCCAAATGGCAACAGTTTTTTAACCGCCTCCTCATGTGCAATTTTGAAAGCCTTGCATTTGCACCAAAGATTTGCTTTGGTCTCAAATTGAATACAGTATTGGATGGAAGTTCAAGAATTGCCTCTGCCAAACCTGGAGGTTCTTCTGGTATGTTAGTAATTTCACATTTAAAAGGATCTACAACCCAATTCACAGTTTGTACATCAAGATCTGAAAGTAGTCAG
>NW_017095687.1:0-9050 GCF_001412225.1 Nicrophorus vespilloides
AATTGCATATTATTGCGTAATACTTAAATGTATTTCTATAATTCAAAATATTTTATTTTAATTAAAAAATGTTAATAAGAACAATGAAATATGATTATAATAACTGCAGTGCAATATTTACTTAGTAGCGGAACAAATAGTTTTGTGAATACCTAAAAATTTACTTTGTCAAATGAAACACAATGGAATATAAAATTTACAAAAGCTTATAATTTTAACAGTTTAATATCTCATTGTAATTGCTGTAATTTATTGCATAAATATACAATACATATATATTTTTTACGACTTTTTTTTAATGAAAGTTATTTTCACTTTCAATGGTAATTGTAAATTACGTTCCTTTTGATGGAACAATTATTACATAACTTATTTGTTGATTCTTCTTTATGTGGTCCAAAATTTTCAGAATCCCAATCATATATCCTCTATATTAATATCGATGTGTACCTATTATTTACCTAGGCTTTTCGTTGTCGATAATGAATGAAAGGGCAGATTTCAAAAACGTTGTGCGTTGATTTGTAAGTTTCTAAATTTGTTTAACGGATTGATAATTTTCTGTTGTCAAGGATTCAATTAGTATAACCTAGTTACTAAGGATAATGAAAAAGGTTCTATAGATACTTATAAAAAATGAATCATAATTATGAACATTTCTAAAAAAAATGAAAAAGATTTTTTTAGGAACTTCTATAAAGTCAAGAATATTATTAACAAATATTTCATTTAATTAATTAGAACGGTACATCAATTAATATTTTCTTTTAACATTTATTTATTCACAACCTGCCACAATTTTGGCAATGAGTTGAATATATTTTGGCCATAAGACAAAAAAAGAAAATAAAAACAGAAAAACGAAATAAAGCAGTGAGCGGAATTATTTTCTAAAAAATTATTTTGACGGCACTATGAAACTTAAATAAAAATATTCACTCTATTGTCCATTAGAAAAGGAACTTTTATTTTCTAAAGGGAAGGTCGAGGGTGTTGTGTCTCTTTAGTCTGTGGGGGTCATTGTTATTGAGCAGGGATAACGCTAGACTGTTGGAATAGTTTTCCAGTCTGTTCTGGTAACGGGGACTGAACTAGGCACTAAACTAGGGGATTTCATTCTTTACAGTGTTTATATGGAGGTCATTGTGTATTGTGTTATTGGTGACGTACCAGGACTGGACTGTAAGCGTTGTAGGATCTCGATGTTGGAATTGCTTACTGTTCCCCAAAGCTGGATGCAGTACGTCCACACCGGCTTCAGCACTGACTTATAGATTAATAGTTTGTTGTCGAGGGATAATGGAGACCTTCTGCCGATCAGCCAGTACAACTATGCGAACTTGATGCCCAGTTGCTTTCGTAAAAATCTTAATAACACAGACATTTCGCAATGGTTTTATTTCATAAATTCAAAATCAATGTTTATTGAGATCGTTTTATAGACTAAATTTGAGTTAAGAAAGGTGCTAAAATACAGTTGCAAATGACATATTGTTTACGGTTATTATAGTAATATCGCCCAAATTATATTCAATATTTCCAAATTAACATTTCTCATCTAAAAAATATAATTTGTTTATAATTATTTGAATATACTTACTACTATGATTTCCTGAAGCAATAGTATTTAAAAAAGTAGCCTGTGAGGCTACAATACGACAAATTATTTATGTTTTAAACCAAAATGTTTGACCTACGTTTGATAATTTATTGGCAACATCGAATCGGATAATTAGAATAAACTGGAGCGCTTTTCTTAGACAAAGGATCCTTTTGCAAAATGGATCAACAAATTTTCCGGTGAAATTCTTTTGACTCGAGGCCTAAAAGTCTCTCAATCCTTGTATATATATATAGATATATCATACCTGCAGCATCATACCATTTATTTGTTCACCACTTTGGTATATTTTACCGCCAAATCTGCAAGTTCCTGGTGAAGCTGCAAAATCAGAACAGTTGTTAGAAATTGGACATTCTGTTCTGTTTCCTACAATCGAATTCATCGTATAAAAGTGTACCCAAGTTATCACAACGATTACCTACAAGCAAATATTTTTACAAAAATATTTAAATATATTTCTAGTCTTTATTATATAACTTTGAACGGATGCTAAGGTTAACGCAAAATTATATTGTATTGTTTCATTGTTTCTTAAAAATTGATAAATGATTTAAAAATTATTTAATATTTTTTGTTTATTACTTACGACTCCAAGTTATTATAATAAACAGGAGCGCTTTTATCGGAAATTGGATCTTCTGTTACTTCAATATTGCATTTCTTCCTTTCGCAAAATGGTTCAACGAATTCCCCTGTGAAATTCTTCTGACAAATGCAATTGAGGCATTTTCCCAAGTAATTAAATTCGCTGATATATTGTCCTTCCCTGTATATCTCACCATTAACTTCGCATGTAGCGATATTATCGAAAGGTTCTAAATTTAATACATATTAAATTAAAGAGGAAACATAATTTTAGATATTACCACAGATCTGTTTAGAAGAACAACATTTATCCAAAGTTTAAGCTAAGTAGCAATCTTCGTCGGGACGTTGGAAACAATCATGAATCATGGGACCCATTCCTGGACTATGATTAATTCAATATTATGAAGAAAATGTTAAATGTTAAAAGATTAGTACCTGCAAATCGCTGGTCTGCAGTTACTTGTACCATTCACGTATTCACCATATTGGTAAAGTTTACCACCAAATTTGCAGAAACCATCGGGAACTGTAATATCAGGACAATCATACGAAATTGGGCAACCGTCGTTGCCTAGATTTGGAGTGCAACCTATTTCATCGTGGAAACGAGTTCCTAATGAATCGCAATGGTCACCTGTATACATTAACATTATAGTTAAGCTTAGTTATTTATTAAATGTATGTCATTACTTCGAACACAAGCAAAAGCTATTGCTAAAGTCAAAAACAATATTCTTCTCATGATATCACAAACAATACTACCATAATTTACTTTATTCAGACGTATTTTATATGTTTTAGCAACAATGAATATTTAATTTAAAGTTCTATTTTTTTTTTGCAACGTGTTAAGTATACAATGGACGCTTTTTCGTCAAAAAAATTGTTACCAACAAACAAAATTAGTACAAACTAGTTGCTAAGATTGCTCAATTTCCTAAACAACTAAGATATCACCTAATTGACATATCTTATCTAAAATATATAATTTATATTTTAACTCATAAGTACTACGGATGGGTCAGTGTGACCCACATAACTATTCCAATATTTTTTAGTAGACTTTTCAGTCGGAGCAAAGATGTATTTATTTTATTGTAGAGTGAATTTCGGGTCAAAGTGACCCGATTTTGAAGCGGAATAACTTTGGTTTCCCATGTACCAAAACGGGGAAAATTGGTAATCCTGATAGCCAGTATCCACGACTCTAATTTTGCGAATGAAAAAGCACTTTCCTACATCGAATAGTACGAGTTTTTTTTGAGAAAGAAAAATGTATGTTTTATCGAAAGTGTTAAATGATTAGAATTAATCTGTGTTTATTGTAAAAAATCAATAATTTGTTCTATTTTTGACATATTTAATAAATGGGTCATTTTGATCCATAAGAAGTACGTCGCATTTAAAGGTTAAATAAAAACGTTTAATAACACCTATTTCATAATTAATGGGCATCATCAAATCGGATTATTAGAATATACATTTTTTATATATAACTCCTTAAAGTTACAATGACTACTATAAAGGACACTTTTTCTTTTTAATAAACGCATCTTAAATATCCAAAAAAAACGTTAAAATATTATGTAATAATAAAACAAAAAATTCAATATTTATATTTATTGCTTTAATTCATTATCAGTTTATAAAGTGCATTTTAAGTTAATAATTAACACAAATTGTTGTTTATTCATTTAAACTATAGTACAAGTTAACAGAGGTGGTAAAGTGCAAGAGCAGATTGCAGATTGTTCAATACTCATATAATTTTCAGGGTTTATGTATTTCACAAACAAGATATCGCCCAGATTATAGAAGTTATTATTTCCAAACTCACATTTCTCTTCTAAAAATTAATAATTATAAAACAAATATTTGATATATTTAGTTTAATACTTACGACTCGTATTTCCGGATGGAATTGTAATTAAATTTGTTGCGTATGAGGCTACAACAAATGGAATTAAATATTAATAGAAATTTAAAATCATGATAACTTACGTTTAATAAATTCCATTGGGCAACAACGAATCTCATCGTTATAATAAACAGGAGCGCTTTTGTCAGAAATTGGATCTTCGGTTACTTCGATATTGCATTTCTTTCTTTTGCAAAACGGTTCAACTAACTCCCCTGTGAAATTCTTCTGACAGATGCAATCAAGGCAATTTCCCTGGAAATTGAAATATTCTCCTTCCTTGTATATCTCACCATTAAATTCGCATGTAGCAACATCGTCGAAAGGTTCTAAATTTCATAGATATTTGATAAATTAAGAATCAAAATTTTTATATATTACCACAAATCTGTTCGGTAGGGCAACATTGATCCAAGGTGTATACAAAATAGCAGCCCTCATCAGGACGTCGGAAGCAATCAATAATCATGCGAACATTTTCGGGACTAGTATTAAGTTAAAATGTTATAATTAAAACAACGTGATGAAGCAGATTCATACCTGGAGCAAATTCCTGGACTGCATAGACTGGTACCATTGAAAAATTCATCATGTTCGTATAGTTTACCACCATATTTGCAAAAACCCTCTGGAACTGTAATATCTGGACAATCATACGAATTTGGACAACCGTCGTTGCCTAGATTTGGAGTACAACCTAGTTCATCGTAGAAAAGTGTTCCCAACAAATCGCAATAATCACCTGAAAAAATTATGTTACAATAAAAATTAAGTTATATTTTATGTATTTTTCATCACCCTGAACAGACGCAAAAGTTATAGCAATAATCAAAAACAATGTATGTTCCATGACTGCTTAAACAATACTACCGTAATTTGCTTTAAACACACGTCTTATATATGTTTAAGCAACAATGCACATTTAATTAAAAATTCAACGTGCTAAGTCTACAATGATTGTTGTTGTCAAGGTCGGTTTTTTCGCTATAAAAGTTTATAAAAACGCTGAAATATTAATAAAGTAGAAAATAAAATAATAATTTATTTAAACATATTTATTGGTCAAAATGTCAGTCAACAAGATTTCGACCGAAGTCAAAAAAATATATAATTCTATTCAATTTGTATATGCATTGCTTTATTTCATTATCAGTTTGCCCAATTACAAATGTAATGTGTAATTTGTTGATTTAAAGTTGAGTGCAAGTTAACAGAGGTGGTAAAATACAGGTGCAAATTGCTGCTTCTTCATTGTTAAATAAAGGATTTTCGTATTGCACAAATAAAATATCGCCCAGATTATACGCATTATTTCCAAACTCGCATTTTTCTTCTAAAAATAATAAGTGGTAAACAATTATTTTATGTATTTAGTTTATTACTCACCACTCGTGTTTACAGATATAATGGTAGTTAAGTTTGTAACGTAGGAAGCTATAATTAAAGAATATTATTCTTTTTGTTTCAATAATTTACGAACTTACGTTTAATTAATTCTATTGGGCAACAACGGATCGCCTCGTTGTAATAAACAGGAGCGCTTTTATCGGATATTGGATCATCAGTTATTTCTATAACGCATTTTGTCCTGTCGCAGAAAGGTTCAACTAATTCACCTGAAAAGTTCTCCTGGCATATGCAATTAAGGCAATGACCTGGGACACTAAAACGCTGTCCGTATTTGTATATTTTATCACCAATTTCGCATGTACCAATATCGTCAAAAGGTTCTAAATTTAATAGATATTTAATAAATGTAGAAAGATTTTTTTTTAGATATTACCACAAATCTGTTTGGAAGAACAACATTTATCAAAAGTGTAAGCATAATAGCAGCCTTCTTCATGACGTTGGAAGCAATCAACAAACATGAGACCTATTTTAGAACTATTATTAAATTAAAATATTATAATTGAGATAATGTGCATTAATATATTTCGTACCTGGAGCAATACCCAGGTTGACATATTTTGGTACCATTAACATATTCACCATTCTGGTAAAGTTTGCCACCATATTTACAGAAACCATCGGGAACTGTAAAATCAGGACAATCATACGAAGTTGGACATCCGTCGTTTCCTAGATTCGGAGTGCAACCTAGTTCATCGTAGAAAAGTGTTCCCAATGAATCGCAATGATCGCCTGCAAAAAAATATGTTATAATAAAAATTAAGTTATATTTGTATGTATTTTGTATTACCCTGAACAGATGTAAAAACAACAGCAATAGTCAAAAACAATGTAAGTTCCATGATTTCATAAACAATACTACCATAATTTACTTTATTCAGACGTCTTTTATATGTTTCAACAACAATGATTATTATATTTCGTATATTTACACAGCGCTAAGAACTTAAAAAATAAACCAACAAACATTGTCTATTGTTATAAGTCAGTTTTTATTATTGTCAAATTTGCGAATTATGCTACTTTAATTTTCAAAGACATCTTTTGATGACTACAAAATTAAATTAGATAATGAATAATATGTTTTGTCTTCATTTCTATAATTTTAATAATTAAACACGCTTAATCATCATTTTTATTAAAATATATTTGAATCATATTATTTTTCAGAATTAATTCATATGTTAAACTTCATTCAAAACAACAATCAAGTTAAATAATAATACTTTTTTTGTTTTGTATCTAACATTAATAAATAAAAAAACAATATAATTTTATTTATTATTTATTTACATTTTTTTTATTGGCTATAATTTGTCTGAAAAGTTTCTAAATTATCTGCCAATAGTAGATAATTTATTGCCCCTTTCAAAAATTTGGTCATCTTCAGACGAAGATACAATAAGTAATGGATAGTAAACTTTACAAAACCATCATGAAATTGAAAGAGATTGAAAATTCTATGAAAGAAGTTGAAGTTGCATATTGAAAATATATTAACTTTTCATCAAGCAAAGAATATCATCAGTTTTGGAAATAGAAGCTACGGCTGTCAATAGTCCTTTATATGGGTATACAATTTTGGAGATGCTGGATTATATGGATCGGAGAGGATCGCAGTGGTCACAATAAATTTTCTGCAAATTTTATTGTATTTTCTTTTTAGTTTATGACCTCTGCTGTTTTTGGAAAATTGATGCTTTCAAGATAGAATAAGGTAGGGTGTAATAAAGCCCTGATAACGTTTTATAAAATTATAATTAAAAAATGTTGCTTGTTCTTAAATATTTATAGAGTTTTATTCAATAAATAATATATACAATATATTTTAAAATAAAAACAATGCTATTAGTTAACATTTTACATGCTCATCTTCCACATCATCTCGTTAATATCATTGACATCCATCCTATTTTTAACTTCACTGTTTGCTTTTTCGTCAATTTCTTCCACTTTCGCGCGTTTTGCTCTATTGTTATTTAAACTATTTAACTCGTCCAAAGAAGAATTTAATTAGTTTAAAGAATTATAATCGGACGTATGAGAACCTTGATCTTGGACTCTCGATCGGTGGAGAATCGACTTCAGAATCGTCATCGGAAACCGGGCTTTGAAATTGGACTTCCCATTGCGGAGAATTGGAATCTTCGTAAACTATGTGTAGACGCCTTTTGAACAGTCTCCTTCTGGAGGAGTGAGAAATTCACGCCGCTTTCGTTTACTAGTTACGCTTTGTGTCTCGGCGAAGTTCTTAGCATCTTCTTCGTATGAGACGACAGGATCATTTTCGGTTACATCAAAATTGATGCATTTGCGTCTAACGTGGTTAAGGTACCTCTTCGGCGTATTGGGTTGTGATATGATATTTCGACGACGAAGACGTCCGACCGCTTGGTAACGCTTTTGATTAGGAGTTTTTGGGCTATCGTCCATCGAAGGGATTTCTACGCTTACTGCACTTGATGACATCTCAAATTCAACTGTTGCAGTAGATGGTTTTGTATTGAAATTTCGTTGCTTTATATTACATACATCGTAAAACATCCCTTATTTTAGGAACCAGATGTTAATACTAACTGGTTAACCGTTTTATATTCAGTTTCAGGAGAATTACAGAACATATAAAGCAATAAAGCACTCCCAAAGCAAAAAAATATATCAAAGTTAATGTGCAATATATTTTAAAATAAAGACAATGGTATTAGTTAACAGTTTAAATGCGCAGCTTCCATATCATCATTAAACTCTCTTCTTGGAAGATTTACCACACGAACTAGATATTTGGAATCAACGAAATTATAGTTCTTCTAAGTACTCATACCGTTCTTGGTAATTAGAAATAAAAAAAAGTTTCTTGTTCTTAAATATTTGTACAGTTTTATTCAATAAATAATATATACAATATATTTTAAAATAAAGACATGCATACATATATAACACATAAACATTAATACAGTAGATTATATTTTCTTCGATACCAGCACTACTTCCACCTCTGTAAGGTGTTTCAACATCTTATTCATTATTTCCAGCTTCTTCTGGATAATTGTGACCTTTTTGTAATGATTTATATTCTTTGAAGTCTCTTCGGGCGTCGTTGAGGGAGAGTCGGTAACCAAGTAGTGCTTAATTTTGTACCGTTTGTGTACTTTTTGTTCTTTAACGATCCTTTTCTTGCAGATAGTCCTAGTTATCATTCTTTGATTGTCTTCTGGCAAGTCAAAATTGATTCTTCTGCACGTATGGTTATTTGAACTTTTCGGTGTCGAAGGAACGTCTGCGAATACTCTTAAGTTTGGTTCAGGTGATTTTGGATAACATCTGTAATCAGTCGGTGTCCTGGGGGACCTGACGGCTATTGGCGAATGGTAAATTTCGCTGTCATCGCACGTTTCCGATGCAGAAACTTTAACACTCGAATCGTCGTCATAGTGTTTGGTCATATGTTTCTTATCCATATTGTTTGACTCTTTCAATTTTTCTAGATACACTTCACTGAAGGCTTGT
>NW_017095688.1:0-10589 GCF_001412225.1 Nicrophorus vespilloides
ATTTGCAATTAGTTATAATTATAAAATTATCTTTTATTTTAATTTAATAAATAAAATAATTTAATGATTTTCCAAATGTAACAGATTCTGAACATATCTATATTGAATATAATAAATTATTCATTTACTATGACAATTAAAAGCTAGTAAAAACTAATTAAGAAAAATTATTTTAATTCTAATTAAAGCTTCCTTTACTTAACTAAACTACCAACAATATGTATTAACACTCCCAATTAAAAAGCATATCTCTTAATGTAATAATACAGAAATACCAATTAATCAAAATATTAATGAAATGAACCAGACCGATTACTGTATCCATTCTTACCATAAATTTATATGTAATTAAAGGTTAAAAGGTAATTAAATTTGGATTTATTTTACTGATTTAATTGTGTACAAATAACAGTAAATTAATTAACTTAAATTAATTATTAAATTTAATTTAATAATAAAATTAATAATTAACATTATCAATTCAAATTATACAAAATTAAATATTATAATGATAGTTTTGATTCTGCAATATAATTAAAGTAAATTTATTTTAAAATATTTAATATTTGTATAGAAGATTTCTATAGATAAACTATATGTAGTTTTATTACCTAAACTCTAATTTTTAAACATGATCGATTTGGATCTACAGTTACAATTTTAGCTGAAAAAGAGTTGAGGATTTTCTTTTTTAAATGATTCAATGTTAAGAAAAAATAAAAAAGTTATATAAAATAATAATATTTGGTATATTATACTCGATGCTTGACAAATACTACTGTAAGTGTAATTACTAGCAAAAAATGCAGTACATGTTACATGTATCATATTAGTTACTTCTTTAGTAGTTGGTTTTCTAATAAAAACACATTATCAATTATCGTAGATATGAATGCTACATGAATACATGAATTTTATATGATTAAATTTTCATGATAATTCAACTATTACAGTCCAATAATTAAACTAAAATGAAAAGTTAAAATGGTATATAATTCATGCGACATTAAAATAATAAACAATTTTTCTGCGATATTTGAAAAATGTTCCGCTTTTTGGAAGTATATAGCAAAAAAAACTCCAAATACCTACGACTTTCGTTTACTGTTCGCACTCTCAATTGTTTGTTAACCGTTCGCACATTGTAGATGACATCCATAAAATAAAATATAATTGGTTACATTGTATAAAATTATTGAATTCATTTTATGTTAATAATAAATTAGTTCGAACTAAAAATATGAGTATGATATTCATATGAAGGGTTCAGCTACAAGTATAACGGTTATTTTTGCGGCCATCATCGTACTAGATCTACTTTATAGTATGGTTGTAATTAAGGCAATGAATAATCAAGAACGTATGGTTATGGTGATATCACATCTAAATGTTGGTATTCTATAGAAGCCTATTGAAATGTTGGAGGAACAAGTTATTGTAATTACCGTCTCTGGTAATTAGGCCTCAATTCCTCGAAGAAAACAGTATTCTAAAATTTACCCAGAACCGCGTTCGAATGCGATTCCTCTTCCTGTTTCTATCGGTCGGACTCGTACACGATCTCCTTTCAGTATAATAAAAAATAAATAAAAAATAAAATATTCGGTCGCGTGCCAGCCATTACGTGGCGTAACTAACTACCTTTTGCTTTGATTATAAATGGCACTACTGCTTTCCTATCCTATACTATCCTATCCTCTCCACGTCTATCGTCTCTCTCCCTCACGCCTCACACAACACTAAGCCGCTTCCATTCTTTTCCATTCTATTGTATTCTTATTTCATTTACGTCCACTTATGCCACCCATTCCAGACTTTATTATACCCACATCAAAAGCTCAGCTACCAACAAAACAATCAAGCGCGAGCAAAAGCCAAACGAAAAATGGAACAGAAGGAAAGCCATTAATTGAATATGCCTCAAAGTCCATTCATTGCGGAGATATCTTATTAATACCCGAGATCTGTCACATCGAGAAGTGAAAATGCCGTTGCGAAATGGCAGCGCGACGCGATAACAATAAATCGTTATTAAAATTATTTTGCGCAACTTTCCAAGGAAGTCCGAACGCACATTAACCGAGTCCCATTTTTATCCGCAGCATTGTGAGTGAGGTGCCTGCATAGAAATCAGCCTCCTACGCAAATGCAACTTCATTTTCATTATAATCGACGAGATTACATTTCTTCGTACGATTTTTATTTTTCTCGATTAAAGTAGTCCAGAAGCTTCAACGACAATAACAGAAAAATAGCGCATTGAACGCCCACGGTTTTAATCTTTGTAGTAGCCAACACCCTCTCATTGAAAGACCCCAGACACAATCGAGATTCGAATCTGGATCGCAATTGGGATTCGAATTGATATTCCTATGGAGAAACGGTGTCGGTAGGAAATACCATCAATTACTGCGGACGGATCGGAATGGAAATGGTCTATACGTAAATAATTAATAGACTCAGAATTGAAACATCATAAATTAATTGGAATGATTTATACGCATTGTCTTGCAACGGCAATTTCTTCACTTCTATTCCTCCTTTTTCGAACATGAAGAGAAAACATACTAATAGAAGACGATCGCACGGACAATAGACCTATCGTTTAAGGATAGAGGCGTTAAATACCAAATAATGATAAATATCTAACCAATCTCCATCAATCAATCAAACAGTTTGAGCAACAGGAAAAATCCGAAAACCCAATCTAATATATTTAATATAGAAATGCAACCGAGAAGAGAAATCTCACTTTAGTCAGAGGGAAGCGGAAAGAAAGCAAAAAAAAATCCTGTGGTCGGGTAAATGAGAAATCAATTGTTCAAACTAGAGACGAAGAAAAAAAGTGTTCGTTTAGCCAGTCCGTATTTATATTAGAAATAATCCGTTACTATTAGTAATTCGGTTTTGGCATCGAAACAAATAAAATAAAACAACGACAAAATAAAACAAAAGAACGGCTGCATTGGAAGACCGTTATTTCGGTTTCGTTCTTGCGGAAATTGATTTTAAAAAATTTCTCAATTCCACTCCACTTGCTTCATTTGTTTTATTTATTTTTCTCTAATCGTCGCTCGCTATAAACCATTGCCCAGTCGAACGGCGCTGTTCATAATACGTACCACTTATGCAATGATAAATTGTTATGCAAGGTGCTATTGACCTTTTAGGCATTATGCATCTATTCATCACCGACCGAAGCGCATTTGATTTTCTATTACGCAAATTATTAAAAGAAATCGAGTAACAATCATCAAGTGTTTGTTTACTAGTTGCAATAGTTGATGAGTGATTTCATTGTTAAGAAATTACAATTATTGGTTAACGGTGAATTAAGATATTCAATTTACTTAATTGATGAATGGAATGCTTAGATATTGACGTTAAATTGTTATTGAATAAAAAAAGTCGCTTTAACCAATTTTGCTGTTTAATAACAACCAACCATTATATTTAATATATTTACTTATAATTTAGATCGATAATATATTATTCACATATTTAACATGTAATTATCAATATACTATAATTTGTTAAAGAGAAATAGTGCCGTAATTTGCACCTTGCACATTTGCAACATGTTTGGTATTTTAGATATACGTTATCTTCGTAACTTGGATTCCTAATTGTTGCACGTTAAGTATTTGGTGGCCTTCGTTTATGAAAGTAGAATACAACTTTTTTTTTAATAAAACTAGAAATTATACAGTATCGAAGATTTAATATTCGATTTCATTTTGCAATAATAATTAGATACATTCACTTAGAGAATAATAAGTTTTCATTTTTGTGATGATTATAAAAAAAAATACAAATTTAAAATACTGTAGTACCACGGTGTAGATCCTTAATCCGTTCTAGATCTTTGGGCTTATACCAAGTACCAAACAAATTATTTCCTCAAAACATAAAGAGAAAATTATTAAACCTTTTTCATAAAAAAAATCTTATTGTTATTTGTATATTATATATTGAATAGTATCATAAATACAAAAGCAATTGAAATAAATAATAATTAAGCAAACTTTAAATTTATTTTTTCTGCCTCTTTTTCCTTGGTTTCCTACAAAATCAAATGTTTAAAAAACTTTGTAGTGTTATTACCGCTAGTTTGGGCTTTGTTGGGATGGTTCTTATCTACCACGTTTTTGACATATATTCATCTGATAAAAAATGTAAAACAAATTGGTTATATTCCAAAGCAGTCTTATACTGTGGTACCACTGTATAACCAAAATTAAAGTTATTACGTTATTAATTGAATTTTAACTGATCTACATCTAATTAACATTATATTCTTTTTTATTAT
Organism: Nicrophorus vespilloides; assembly: GCF_001412225.1. Lineage (NCBI taxonomy): Eukaryota > Metazoa > Arthropoda > Insecta > Coleoptera > Silphidae > Nicrophorus > Nicrophorus vespilloides. Next base: position 4,310 of record NW_017095688.1, read on the forward strand.
GTCATTTAATTTACAATCTTATTCCTCCGAATATTCATTAAATCTTCTGGCGGTAGACAATTTGCTTTTTGGTAAAGTTCTCAATGGAACTTTTTACCATTATATTCTTCTGTAATTTGTTGGTTGGCTGCCGTCTTGTAGGTTAATTTCAGTATATTGATGCTCTGCGATTCCACTATTCCCTTTGTCTGTGTATATACTGCTATCCTTAACACTATCATTGTCAATCGACTTGGGGTCACAAAGGGAATCGTGGGAAGGGCGACTATTAGTCGCCAAATTAACATTATATAAATAAAAAAATCATATTATTACTTCGAAATCTATGCTAAGTGAATTCAATTATCAAATTAATAATTACAAATCAAAGTGAAAAAGAAAATTTAATAAATAAATAAATCCAAATGAAATGAAATTAATTATGTAATAGAACTAATTAGAACCACATATTTTTATAACAATTTAAAATCAATGTTTGGTTTATTGTTCTGATGATATTGGAATGTAACAGTCTGTACAAAAAGAAACTTCATGTAAAAATAGATATAGTGAAACCAATTCGAGTATTTTTTATAAATTATAAATGGTTATTTTTTTCTTTAATTATAATTATTATTTATGAAAAATTGTTACAATAAAATATATTATGTTTTCGTTTAAAATATGTACGCATTTTTTTATATAGTTGGAATCAGAAAATTATAAGACATACAACATTTTTAATATGTTCTATGTAACAATCAATTGCAAAAATGCGGTTTGTAAATAAATCAGAAGTTATACATTCTTGCTCAGATGCGTGGTATAGGTAATTGTAATAAATGCATTCGGTAATGAGAGCAAATTATAATTGCATTTATTTGAATTTAATTATATACAATTTAGTAATTGCGTCTTAATCAATTGCATCTAGATGTCTGAAATGTGAAATAATCCCGTATCAATGGAGAGCTGTATATGAACACAATGAGTGGACAGAAAGATGGAAGGATCGGAGCGGTAAGCAAATAAGGTATCAATCAATTTGTGCACATGCACATCTATTATACGTTTAATGTAAATATTCGAAGAATCGATGTGAACCGATATATGTATATAAAACGATAATAAAAATCCTGATGGGGTTTGATTGGCACTTAAGTGGATCGTTTAAGTTCATACGAACTAGATAACAGCGGCCGAGATTTCCTTAATTATCCATAGATTTTATGCGACGAACATTCTGAGATTGATTACGCTCTCTCTTGAAAGTGGTAAAAAGTAATGAGAAGTGAAAAATTCCATTCAAATTAAAGATTTGCATCAGCGAAATGTTCATACATATAAACGTGTGTAGTCTTCGACGTCAAAGACGTTCGATCCGAGTAAATCTAAAGGACAGTTGGTATTTACATCTCATACATTATTAATTTAATTCGTTAATTGAATCGCAGATCATTATTTGTCCTTTCTGCATCAAAAACTATTTAATTTGATACGAATAGATTTTTAATATGATTTACCAATATAATATAAATATTAGTTATTATAGAAAATATATTTAGAAGAAAATAAAAGTATATAAAGGTTTAATTAATTCAATTTAATAGAATTATACAACTTAAAATACATTGAAATATGTATATAATTAATTTAATGTGTATTTTTACTGAGACTGTGATGAATAGTCCTGTATATGTGTAGGAGTATATATGCAATAAATTATAGTTCGGTTAATGTTGCCTCTGATAACAAAATCTGCAATATTAAGACCCGTTTCATCTGGCTAAATTTGGCCAGAAGTTGTACTAGAAGAAGAAAATAATTATTAATTATTTATTTATTGACATCTAATTAAATATTTTACAATTATTGTCTTTTCATTGATTCAAAGGAAATTTAGATACATATGGTGTCAAGTTATATTTATCGGAAAGGATAAAATAATCAATTAAATGTATGTTTCACATATCATGAAAATTATACAAAGTACGGTTTGACCGGTTGAAAAATTGTTAATATATATTCTATTTAAATTAAACAATCGATACAAAAGAAGCAGTTGATGATGACAAGTGTTTACATAATTATTAAAACTTTCAGTTAGGTGAGATTACAATCTTATGATAAGGTCAGTCAATTTTTAAAATGATATAGTATTTCCTTTGCAATTGATGTTCTAAGTACTAATTTGAAGATAAATATGTATAAAAACTAAATTTATTAATAAATAAACAACATAAACAAAACAGGTAATCACCGGAAAATCACCAGTCTGTAATATTTTTGAGTGGTGTCAGAAGCGACAGTATTTGCTAAACGATAAGGAAATGTAAATATTGTATGATGTATTTCAGTATGATTTTCCTAATATAGTTCAGGGGTTCCCAATTTTTTTCGATCTGCTGCGCCCTTAATATATCGGAACATTTCCGAGGTGCCCCAAGTCAAAACATTGGTCTATCTAAGGGCGAACTTTATGTTAATAGTAGCGGCGCATAGTTTGGAAACCCTTGATATAGTTGATTAATATAAATAAAATGTAGTAGTGAAACTCAAAAGGTGTCTATCAAAGAATCACTTAATTATATTATATTTCTATTAAAATAAAAGATAAACAAGTGGTGGTAATATTAATTCCAAATACAATAAGAGTAATTTAGTAATATTTATTCTTCTATAGGGTTGTTACATAAGTTCGTTCGTTTTTTGTAACTAAAAAACAAAAAGATATGTATTCTAAAAAAGCCTTTATCATTAAATATATTGTCCTTTATTTTGTATCACTTTGGTCCAGGCAATCCATAATGCCATCTCTCCAGAAAGCTCTCATTACTGTCTAGAGCGCCGTTCCTGAACCGGGGATACCACTTGTGTAATACACGATTTGTAACTACAGATGCCTCGTAGACATCGCATATGTTTTGGCCGTTTAAGTTAGTTTTTTCTTCGAAAATAATATAGTATGATATACCAAAAATTCTCGAATTTTTGTTTCCATTTCATACGAACGAACTTATGTAACTACCCATTATTATTAAAATATGTAATTATTGATATACATACATAATTTATTAATTAGAATTGTTATGCGTTTACATTTCTTCGGACATGTCCTCTTTTTTCACGTGTCCGAGAATATCGTGGAAGGATTTTGATGGTTAGCCGGGATTTGTTAAAATTATTTTTCAATATATTTAATCAATTATAATTTAAAACTTTACAATTTTCTAATATTTTGGGGGATTAAAGTAGATTAATTTAATTTAGATTATTTATTATCGGGAAATGTAAGTAGAATAGTCTTTTATAATGGATTATGTGCAAATGGTCCTCTATATTTCAATATATCGATGCAATAATTTAGAAATTGCAAACGGGAAGCAGCGTTGAAATGTATTATTTGCATGTGGAGGTTAGAAGATATATCAATGAATGAAGACTTTCCAAAGAAATTGGAATTGCGGGAACAATCATAGGCAGATATCAATTGACACTTCGCGGCGGTTTCTGTGTTTATTGATATCGCGTGATTCATAATTTCCGCGAGCGGAAAGCTTTATTGTTCTCGCCGGACACACCTTTTCTATTTCTGTATATTTTATTAAACAGCCGATCATAAATTGATACCACTTTTAACGGGAATTGTTTTCGTGAGCGAAAAATTTTCCAACATGCAACACACACTCGATACATTTACGTATACGTATACACGAGCATTCTGCCATTTTTTTTGTATATATATATACAATTTTCCTCTTTTTACTTCTTCTTCCTCGCTCTTTCACTCGATCTCCATGTATATATGTGCACTATTTCAACGGCAAATATTATTTGAACAATATATGGGATGTTGTTTCGCGTTTTGCACGATTACTATGTTAAATATGTTTTGTTTCATGATTTATGGTTGCTGCAATCTGAGTCTATTTATCAACTACCACTTTCTATCCAAATCCGAGCCTAAAACGCCCTTCGACATACATTACATTTCTCGGGTTATATACGCGAAATAAAATAATTACCGTACGTTTCACTGTTTTCCGTTGCTCAATTAACATTTCTGCTGTACATGTAAATATGAACTCGGGTGCATATGTGCAATTCACATTTTATCTGGTGAAGGGGATCACTCTACTTCACTCCTTTCAGAGACTTCATAAAGAAATCAGTATTTTTTTTGAACAGTTATAATAATGTGTTTGGAATGTACACAACTAATGCTATAATAAGAAAATAATACAATTTATTACTTCTGTATAATACATTTATTTAATAGAAAATAAGCAACTTATTGCATATTTTCATAGTAATATCATAAAGTTTTTTGTAGTTGTACGTAAGTCAAGATTAAAAACTTTATAAAAAGTACAGCAAAACAAAAATAAGTTCATAAAAATCAATCGAAGAAAAATGTCAAAAAAATACCTTGCACTATAGTCCGGTTTAAAAATTTCAAAACAAACTAAATTTTAAGTTAACAAAACATTACATTAATCCACTTTATACATTATTTACTATACTTTAATACTGTCATCCTTTTAGTAGTGTGATTTATGTAGTTTCCGCTGTTGCAAATTAATTGTTTGCAATCATTCTTTTATGTTTCTTCTAATTCACTAATATTTTAAATTAATATTACTTTTTTAAAATCAATCGACACTCCCACGCTTATTGTACTTTGAAAATTATTTTAATATTGATCTTGTAAAATGATCACTGAACACCGGTTGAAAAACATTTCATCAAAAAGTTATTAACTTATTTTTGTAAACATGAAATATGATTTCGAATAAAAGAAACGCTTCATTTTTCAAAAGTATCTTGTATATAAATAATAATCTATTGCAGGCATGGGTAAAATATCTTTATATCTCAACATATTCATATACATTTGATACACTTTTCCCAGATGTTTAATAGCTTCAATACCCTATTTATAGTCAGAACTATCGAACTCTACAAATAGCCAGCAACTCACTCTTCATTGTTTGCAAATCTTTTACCACCGAGTCATTTTTTGAACTTTGGAAAGAGAAAATGATCTAAGGGAACTAAATCTAGCGAATAGGATGCGTGAGGAATTAATTCGAACTTTAATTCATTGATTTTGGAAATCACGATAGCGGATGTGTGAACTGGTGCATTGTCTTGATTGTGATGTAACGCGGCACCCATCTTACACAGCTTCCTCATCTTCAAATTTTCAGTCAATATCACTTTTTGACTATCATGTCCGCTAGCTCGCGCACTTTCAGTCAACTCTCCCTAGTTCGGCTTTGATATTAGTTGAACTGAGTATTGTATTACATAATGATGATCAATTTTTCCATGTTTACAAATTCACTGACAGCGTTTACTATTGATAGCTGTCATTTTAACAAAAATTGCCATTTATATGTGAGGTCGGGTACTTTTGGGACTGCCGACGTAAATTACCGCCGTATGATTACCAAAATTACCGGTAAATTTGGATAACAAATACCGCTAATTACAGCAACATTTTAAAAGAAATACACAACATAGTGTAAGTCACGAGAATCAAGGGAAGAAACTTTTACAAGACTATATATACTACTAATATTCGAACAAATCTGAAAGATAAGATATAATATTAGATTTATCTAGTGCGTGCACATTTTATTTTTTAGAAAGAACTGCATATGAATATTAAAGAAAGTATTTTACCGAGTGTGATCGAAATTGATTATTGTTTTGTTAACCGGTTAAAATATTTACCGTTTCTCGGTAATTTTGGATGCCCCAGAATAGATGCAAATATACATAGTGGCGAATCTTTCTGTATTTGTAAACAATGTCTTTAAAATTTTCTACTATCATTTAATTAGAATCTCACTGTAACATGGTCAAATAGAAAAAAATAATCTTTGTAGGTTATGCTCAAAAACTCTCACTTGGTTCAGTTTCTCAATGCTGATAATATTAATTACCGCGATTTTTGTTCGTCGTTCGCGGCGGTCACGTAATTAAACTTATCGCCGATTTAATTAGCAATTTCTCGTGTGCCCGAATATGGAACACATTCAATCTAACTTTTCGGATTTACCTCTCATGTTCCTTCTTTTCGTCTGTTTAGTGTATATTAAAAGTAAAAAGGATGCAAGTACCGTTCGCTTTGATTGTAACCAAGAAAGGAGTATAGGAAGATGGAAACGACGATTTAATGGCAAAACGATTTCCTAATAATAATTACGCGCGAGAGAGTTTATCATCTCCAAGAATCATCATAACTGGCACATACAAACACATTTTTGTTTTGCTTGTCTGACATTGAAAATGG
>NW_017095689.1:0-22987 GCF_001412225.1 Nicrophorus vespilloides
ACTTTACTCTACTTTACTCTATACTTTATTTTCATATTCTTCATTCATAGGTACAATAAATCTATAAGCTAACTTTTCGATTTAAGCACATATTTACGTTTTATCATTTGCATTTTCCATCACGATTCAAACTAAAATAATGGAAATATTCGCGGAATGTGTCAATATACAATAATTTCCTGAACATTAAATCAGTCAATTTCCTCTTGCATTTTCCATCTCCGTCGTTCCACGAAACTCTGGTAATAACAACCTGCAATTACATGACTTTAATTTGGTGGTCGTCCGTGACGCAACGCAACACAACGCAACTTTAAGTGATAACATGCAGGTGATAAATGAGCGGGATTTGCATGAAATTCCGGTCGCGAATTCAGGTTTTCTTGTATGGATAAACGAGTCCTCTTCCTGCGGCTGTGGCGGAGGCGGCGGATTCGAATTGTCACCCGCGTTTTAATGTTCTATTATTATTCAATTTTCTCATAACTGCAATTCTGCATAATAATGCGGTGCGTAGCCAAGAGGCCTCCATTTATTTTAACAGGGGCATTACGACAGGCCTGTAATCACAACATTATAATGTTGAATCACGAATCATCATCATCTTCTTTTCCTTCGCAACGGCTCTCCACAATTTGCTCTCGCCATCCTCATCTGCTAAGCGGAGCTTGCGTTCGCGTGTATCCAAGAACCAGAAACCTATTCGGCCGTCGAAAATCGAGCTCGACGTCCTATTCGATGCTTAGGATTATATGCTGAAAACGTGTGAATTAAAAGTGCCCAGGCTCAAGGATCATTAGCGGAATCGTTTATATGCAGCGCAGCTACGGCATGTCTTTTCGTCCGGATAACATCTCCCAGAGGAAATTGAAATTGTCCGTAATCGCCACCGCCACCGTAATTTATTTTGTACATACTACACAGATCACAGGATATAAATGAATGCACGGCAAATTGCCGCACATTAAGCATTATTAGATATAATTTTGTGGCACAAATCTCAATTCACATCTCAGGTACAGAATAGTTATTTTTATAACTACTACAAAAAAAAATCTTTAATTAATAATGTGATATATTTAGTTTACTTTTTATTTTAACTTCAATACACTTCTCTTCTTGGAAATCATTGCAATGTCAGAATATTGTTACAAAACATCGATAAAGAAAAAGATAATTTGACCTAAATGATGATTTTTATAAATTTCAGGTCTGAAAATTTCATCTTTTTTTATCCGAAAGGTGGGTATAATGAATATCTTTCATTAATTTTTATAACCACAATAATAAATTTGTGAAGTAACAATATTTCAAAATCATATGTTGTATCAAATATAAATTTAATTTATTAGTTTGACACAATTAAAGCTATTATTATTCTTACACTTGATTAAGATCTCTATGATGAATATATCAATATCAAAATGAAGAAGAAAAGAATCTGTTAATGCATGGCATGAAATGCACATCGAAACCTATCTATGAATGATAATCAGTCATAAATTAGTGAGCTCACGTTTTATATTCATAATTTGTCACTAATTATTATTCATTGAAACTAAACGTTCTATAATATAAGCAATTAACTAATCTCTCATATTTGAATTTCTTACTATATCTACATACACTGTATGGAGGCGGTATTACGAAAGATTTATTTTTCTAAATTTGCGCAAATACATGTGCATTACTTACCATGTAACAAATATCTTAAAATTGTATTGTAATATTTTTTTTATCTAATTTCAATTATCAATTCTAATGAATTATATAATACAAGGTGGAAAGACTTAACCTAATAATTGTATAATTCAATATACAGTAAAACGTCGATTATCCGTAGAAACTAAATTAAAACACGGATAATTAAAAATATTGATTTTTTTTGTTTTATAGACTTAATCTCTATGTTTTGATATACAAAAACATATTTGTAATCATTGTAAAAGATAATCTGTAATTTGTGATTGTTTTCCTTGTAAAATTATGTACTAAACGGAAGAATTACAGAGACAATTTCATTATATAGCTTATAAAATAAGTAAACAGTAAGACCAACTACGGTAATTTGAGACCCGGATAATCGTGTTTTGCTGTACTAATAATTATAGTTATTTACAAAAAAAATGCATTACTATGGATATCAGAAATGTAAGCATTATGTTATGTGTTATGCTTATATCAATTATAGTTATATCATGGATGAAAATGGCTGTAAAGGTATAACCATTATCCTATCGATGTTTATTGAGCGGTGTGGTGTGTTCGGCCGGTTGGGGAATGCGCGGCATGAGGAGGTCTCTTTGATTAATGGTGTTGGTTAGGTTTGTTGCGGTGATTTGTAGAAAATCGCGTCCGATCCAATGGCGAAAGGAGCGTACCAAACGAAATAATGTTGGTCGGCATGGCATGCCGTGGTAATGCAATAATCGAAGAGGCATGATGGGGGCCCCGCCTTCGCAGCATTTCGCCTCACCTCAAATGTTACCTAATCGCCAATTCCGCCGCTCGAATCCCCGGACAATGGGAACTAGCTTATAAACACACACCGTTTCGATCGTACCTACAAACAGATTACACAACACGGGCATCTACGAGAGTTGCCAAAAGCACAGAGGAAACATTTACTTTTCCATGTCAGGTACGATCAAAGCAAGACGTAATTAATTTATATTAGCAACAGGAAATTACTGCATTGATACATTTGAAAACAATCGTTTTTGATATTGATAACATTTTTAAAAAATTTATAAATTACTACTAATTTTGTTGATTTTTTTTCTGTAGAGGAGAGGAAACCTTCTTTGTCAGTATACAAGACTTGTATCACTATACTACTCTGCGATGCTGACTGTCTTTGCCTGTTTGGCACTTCCCTTAGATCATGTTAATGCCACTATCCTCGTAGGCCCTCTGCAGCCTCCGCTCATCTTCTTCTTTGCTCTGATATGTACGCCGCTACAATATCCCAGTTGACCTATGTTGACTAAAAGGTTATCGACTTTAAAGAGGAGTTTGTAATAAAAATGTAAAGTTATTGTTTTCAGCAATCATTTAAACTTTATTCGCAAATTTCATGAAACAATTTAAACCTTGTTTAACACTCTTTTTTTTTTGCTTCCTGTAATCTTAAATGAAATTTCCAAATTTTTGTTAATTTTGTTTTAAAAACTTTTATAGTCTTAGCTTTAAGATAATATTAAATATAAAATCATGATCATCATCATAAAACAGCCTGTTTCGTCCACATACGCATTTCTTAATTCCATTTGGATCTATCATTTAATATCTCAATCATTTAGTAATACTAAACAATAATTAACGTTTTTCATATTTATTCAATTTACTCGATTATTTCATTTAATTTTTGCGTCAATTCTTGTTCTTGAAATAATTATTCCAACTTTTTTCTTCTTCTGCAAATCCGTATATTATTAAATCATAATAGTATTATACAGATATTGTTGATTGATTTATTTTGTTAATGCAATTAAATTCATAGTGCGGATGACAATTGATTAATTTGTCGATCGAAGAGTTATGCTTGTTAATCTATCAATACGGCAGGGAGCGAAGTAATGACCATTAATGCGCAATTAAATATATCAGTCTGTAGGAAAATAAAAGCCGACGATGGCAAAAGACAATCAAAGAACCAGACGATCAATATACTCAATTTGCAGTCAATTAGCTGGACTGTCGAAAGACAAGAAAAGGCGATTTGAAAAGCAAATGAAATAATTAAGAAATTCCCCCTGCTCTTTGCAGAAATCTAACAACATTTTTATGCTAATCAATCCGCTGCGCCAAGAGCGTGGAAGGCCGACTAAAAAAAATGAGAATAAAATAAAATGCTGCAAGAAAGAACGATAGAGGAGAGAATATAAAGTATAGATGGAATTCTCGCAACTAATCGCTTATTAATAACGCATTATGTGTTAATATCATAACGAATCGAATGGTCTTCTTGGCTCCTTTGCGGAACGGCGAGCAAAAAGTAACTGTGTTTCGACGCTATATGGAAAACGGATCGATACAAAACGAAAACATACAAAAAAAAACAATTTGAAGACAAAGAGGGACCAAATAAAGATTCCATTAAGAGCGTTTCAATTTCGATTAGGATCTTTATTAATACCATAAAGTCAGAAAGACCGAAACATATGTTACTTTCTTCTGTTTAAACGTTTTATCATACACATTCTGTTTGTTATTAAGTGATGAATTCTGTTTTATTTCTTGCTTAATCCAACGGTAGTTATTTTTTAATTCCATTAAAGTCTCAACCATCAAATATTGTATGAGAAATAGTTTCTATTAGTAAGCAGATATTCGGATGCATTCCATCATTTCTTCTTCTCTAAAATATTGAATATTTATATTCACTTGCGTCTAATATCTAATATACGTCATTGTCTAATATCTATTATTTGCAGAATTGGCGCCCCTAAGATTGATGCGCCTGTGGCCGCCGCCCTCTTCACAACTCGCTTACTGCGGCGCTAATCATTTAATGTGATAATAAAAATTTAATTTCAATAATTTGTTTGATTTTTTCTTGACAAACCACATCACCCACTGTGATATTTATTGCGTTGAAAAATTGGAAAGTTCTTAATGAATATTAAATATATATATTAAATTATAATTATTGTAAATTAAGTGAATAATTTCGATCAGAAATTTAAAAAAAAAAAAACATTTATTTGGTTTTGAGGAAGAAGTTGAAGCTTGTTGAGCGGTGAATTCGTTGCGGATCACACGATCCGTCCGTAATTATTCGGAAATAATTAAGGCACCATAATTAATTGCTGGCGCATTTATTTATTTTTTTTTTAATTAATATTTGTGTACGATCCGACGCAATTAAGCCTAATTGGATTATTTACGATCGGCCGAATTTCCCCAATTTGCTCGAATTATTGTTATATAACGAACGACAAACGCATTTTCGTTAATTAATTGTGGCGTTATTAATTGGACGCAGTTGAGTTGATTCGAAATTAATTCGTTCGACTGGATTAGGATTATTATCGCCGTTCGATTTCATCTCGACGTATTCATTTCGTATGTACTTTGACAAATTTCCACAAATTGTTGTACATTTATCAAGCGGGACGAGTCTATTATTCATATCGGACTTTCGGTTACCGGTTTATACTTTCGGATGCTAATGGTGATTGTGTAAGAAGATCTCAGTCAGAGAGACTTGATCGTGGAAAACGTATCTGGATTTGTATTTGATCCGTCTGTAATTAGTCGACGGTGTGTCACAATATTCTGCTAATTAAGGTGCAACAGAGCCTGATCTCGTGCAGCAAACTGTATTGCACTTTTTCGATGGGCCGCATTGGTTGTTCACGAAGGATTATGCATCATAATAACCTCTTCATTGCGTGCCGCCGCATAAATCGTGGCAATCCGTTACGCGTCGTCCTTTATCATTGTGCAGACAAAATGGCGGAAAATGATCGAGACCGGATTATAGCGCAGAAGAAACCCAAGAGGAAAATTAACGAAAAAAAAAAAGAAATAGGAAAAAAGTTGTTTGATGGTGGTCTTAGACGTAGAGCAATAATAATTAATAGTCATATTTGATTTTAATTTACGAAAACGTTTGCAATTTATTTCTAATTTGCAACGTGGATAAAATATTTTCATAACAAAAGGCAATGTTTCGATAATTTACTCATTTTGATCATTTTCTTGTAAATATATAAATGTTTTATCAATCAGAATTGCTAAGTAAAAATAAATTATGTTTATTAGTGAAAAGTATATTCGAATTCTTAATTTATCTTTATTATTTAGATAATTTAAGATTATATACGCATAATATTTAATATTTTTGTATTACATGCAAAGTTACAAAATAAAACGTACACCTATCGCTCGTTTTACATTATACTTTTTTTACACGTTTTCACTTAAAAAAATAAATAAAAAATAACCTATCACTCGTTTTAAACGGTACTTTTATTAAACGTTTATCTTGTACACTGTTAAAAAAATGTTGAAAATAATTTATCCCTTGTTTTAACGATACTTTTTACACGTTTTCGCTTTAAAAAAATAATAAAAAATAAATGTTGAAAATAACCTATCCCTCGTTTTACACGGAACTTTTATTAATTTTTCTTTTATATGGTTAAAAAAATGTTGAACATAATCTATCTCTTGTTTTACACAGTACCTTTTTACACGATTTTGTTTTTATACGGTTAAAAAAAAATATTGAAAATAACCTATAATTCGTGTTACACGGTACATTTTTACACGGTTTTAAAAAATGATCAAAATGAACATTTTATTGCCTTTCAATATTTGATCATAATTAATATACAACGAAATCATACGTTTTTACATACTTTTCGTTTTACATTCAGTTACAATTTCGAATTAGTCGCTTTTCTCAGGAATCTATCTACCATATACATCGTGCGATAGGTGTATTCCAAAATATTGAGAATAAAACATAGATGTCGCACCAACTGTTACACGGCATAAAACTACCTACCTATAAAAACTAGAACAAAGGCGTTAGTTAAAAGGGAAGAAGAGAAAAAAACTAGAATTGTTTTCTCAAAATCTAATAATTTTCCGTTGTTTAACTAGAATTGTTGAATAAGCGACTTCATAACATTAAGATATTGCTGTATATACGTGCAATAATTCACAGAGTCGTCGAGCGATAAATTCGCCTCCAGCGATTTAATTGCATTATATTTACTCACACGCGGATGTGTATTTATTTCTTTCTAATTGAACGGCGATTGATTTAGGACGATATTTTTTTCGATAAATTCCGGTATATTCGCTTACGTGCGAAATATAGCCGCGAGAAACGAAGATCTGTTTGGTCCGATACAAGAAACTCGTTTTAGACTGTGTACAAATATTATATAAACATTTTCACTTTATCCCCCATTTTCTTCTTCATTTATTCGCATTCGTTTCTTAATTCCCCACTTCAGTACCGAAACGCCACTAACTACCATAGAGCTATGTCAGAGATATTCGTAATCGATGCTTCGGATCTTGAGAAATGTCAACGATTTAAACTATTTACTGCCTATCAATGAGATTCGAACGGATAATTAGGAAATTAAAAACGAAACAAGCTTGTATACATTATAATTGCCGTTGCGTGCAGCTCGAAGGTCCAATCATAATTATTATACTATCTAGTTTAATCTACTTAGTTTACGTAATTAAACATCTCTACCTTACAGTTTTGTTATTGATATTTACTACGCAATTAACAAAGTCAAATAATATTAACATATCTTTAAAAATATGTTTACACGCAATAATCACAACTAAATTCGTACTTTTTTATCATTTCATAATCAATGTTTATTTTCAATTTCCTATTTTGTTTCAATAATATAATGTGTTTTTATTAAGATATGTAGAACATGCATTAAATTATTTGCAAAATAATTTAGTAGAAAATAAATTGTAAGTACAGTAAAACGTCGATTATCCAAAATGTTAAAAAGTTTGTCAGAAACTGGTTCAAATTATAAAATAAGTGAACAATAGACGGCCGTGAGCACGGTTAACCCGAACCATGGCAAATTGAGACCCGGATAATCGACGTTTATACGTTGTACGTTAAAGCACGGATAATTGAAAAACACGGTTAATAGAGTTGGTTTACCGCAAAACAAATAAGACGAGAAAAGGAATGACAAAATGTTAAAATGTTTGGCAGACACTGGTTTAAATTATAAAATAAGTGAACAATAGACGGCTGTGAGCACGGTTAACCCGAACCACGGCAAATTGAGACCCGGATAATCGACGTTTTACTGTACTAGCGTGTATTATAATCTTGTAATTGTCACTTCATGTAGAAATTAAAGATATTCTAATTATTTAAATGTAATCATTTAATTCCAGATTATTTTAATTCGAACATGAATAATTTATTTTAATCCTTTTTGGATAACTTGTAGTTACAATCAAATAACACTAAAATAAAGTATTTTCTGTAAGTAATCGTCTTACATTAATTAATTGTAAATAAAAACTAATTGATTTTAGATTAGAAACTTCTTTGTTTTTAGATTCACGTTGATTTAACAGATACAAACTTTGAGATGATTTAGCTTCGGTGTTATGCTGTATGCAAACAAAGTTATCTTCAATGTGTCGTATATCTGGTAGATAAAAGTCAATTAAATTAGTGCAGACTAGCGGGGAGACGGAACGGACATATTAAATCATGTCGATTTCCGGTGTGTGTGTGTGTGCTCACATACCACGTTAATAGAGGTGAAGTTGCATTTCTCACGCTGTTTATCGGATATTATAAATCCTTAGTGAAAAGAAACGCGATCTTCTTTAAGAAAAAAAAAATCATCTTCCACTTCTATTATCTTTCAACAATTATTCGATTTCTTTTTTCTTTATTATTTTTGTCATTAAGCAAATGCATTTACATTCCCTGTATACTTGACTAGATGCGACAACTTCATTAACATATTTTTCGTGCGTTTCCTCCATCAGGAATTGAACCAATTCAATTAAAGAAATGGGTTAACATCAACCGCTACAAAGGAGGAATTTCATTAGTAAATTCGTTGCTTAATTAGATATGCGTGCTTTTGTTTCTACTCGGTTAAATTTCCTTGATTTCAATCTACTTTCCGTTTTAATTAATACAAAATGCCGAATTATGTACATTTAATTAAAATATTACTGATTGCTACCTTTTTTAGGATAAATTTAAGTTTAGTTAATTGAAGACGATTTACGAAACTGGTATTAATTTCTTTAGATCTAATAACTGGCTATTAAGTTGAGAGGAATACTTTAGGAATCTTTGTTTTTAGTATACTGTCGAACCTCGCTTTACGAGCATTTTGCTTAGCGAGCGTATTGTAAGAAAAATGACTCGCGAAATAGAACGCATTGTATATTACATTAGTTTGTATGGGGAAAATTGTTTCATTATACGAGTAAAAATCCGGAAATTTTAATTAGTATATAGATTTAAGTAATTATAATTAAAGTTCAAAATCATAATAATGATAAAGTTTATCCATTTAATGTCGCGATTAAATTGACTTATTGAATCAATTGTAAATATAATTATTACGACATAAAATAACTAAAATTACTTAAATATAGTGTAATTAATTAACAAATATGTATGTAATAGATAATTAGCAGAAGAGACCATAAGTAAAACTAGTTGCTGTTAAAGAAGGTTTCTCAATGAGTTATCTATGTGTGTTTGTGTCTCAACTTAAATAATTAATGCAATTGAAATGTATTTATTGAATTCAGTTGGTTTATGAATTCGTATGGAGAACGGCAAAGTGACTGTACTTACACATGAAGTTGGGTAAGCACCAGCAGCAGGCAGCATCAGTATGTTCAATGCTGTTCGAGAGAGGACACTGCTTCGCTTTGCAATTCAATTTTCCATACATTTGTATAAACGAAACCAGTTTATAAAAAAATACATATACATTAATTATTGATCGGCCGTTCTCTGTATGCAATCGAAGAAGGCCTTTTCGCCTTCGGATTTTTTTTTCTCTCGCACTCGCACTCGCAACGTCTTATTGCCAATCGTACAATACGCACATACAATTTTATCTTCTATTCACCTCGGCTCATTATAAAGGGAAATTAATTGCGTTAAATGGGAGAAAAAAAGAAGAAAAAACTTGCATTGCTTATAGCCGATTGCTCCTAAATGCAATGCTTTCATATATTTATTAATATATAAACATTCAATTTATTTAATTAATCTTTTTAATTAATCTTGTTTAATATTGGGTGAAGTAAAAAGTTCTGAGCCTTTTTCGTTAGATGGCTTTAGTGAGCCATATCTCAAGATGTATACGAATTAGCCAGAAAACCGTTTGGAACCATTTGCATAAGGCTGGTGTCAAGAAGAAGCTCAATGTATGGGTGCCACACAAATTGACGCAAAAAACCTTTTGGAGCGAATTGATGCCTGCGATTATTTGCTGAAACGTAACGAAATCGACCCATTTTAAGCGGGTGGTGATTGGCGATGAAAAATGGGTCATATAAGAGAACAACAGGCGAAAAAGATCATAGTCCAATTGCGGTGAGCCGGACAAAACAATCGTCAAGCCCGGATTAACGACCAAGAAGGTTTTGAAGTGTGTTTGGTGGGATTGGAAGGAATCCTCCACTATGACCTGCACCATTTGATCACTCAATTCGAACCTATACTGTCAACAACTGATCAGATTGAAGCAGGCGCTCGACGAGAAGTGTCCAGAATTTTCCAATAGGAAGGGTGTTATGTTCCATCAAGACATCGCCAGGCCGTACACATCTTTAAAGAAGCTCCGAGAGCTTGGATGGTAAAAAACTGGCCTCGATAGAGGCTTGTGAAAATGAGCCAGGCAAGTTTTTTTACCAATTGAGACGAGGATTTCTTCAATCGCAAAATTATGAAATTGCCTTCAAAATGGGCAAAAGTTATCGAAACGGCGCATATTTGGTCTAAATCAGAAAATTCTAACTTTGTTAATTTCATCGTCAAAATAAAGAGAAAACTTTTTACTTCGCCCAATATTATTGAAATAGACATCTATCTTTTAACGTTTTTTTTTAATTTTCTTGGAACTTAATTTTAAATGTATCTTGACCAAAATTCATTAGGTCCTTGTATATTTGAACTACATGATATAATGACGAAAAATGTTAGAATTATATTAACTTTGTACCGTGAGATGGGGTTACCTTTAATTTGTTTATGTAATCATTTTTCTGATATTTTGACGAAAAGATAAACATATTTGAATAACAATACATAACAATTATAGTGAACCAACTGGGAATCAAATTCCCCAAATTATATAGGTTGATTGTGAGAAGATCACAGCTATCAGTGGAAAATAAAATGTTAATATTTAAGGCAGTGTTGAAACCGATGTGAACCTGTAGTATCCAACTTTGGGGAACAGCAAGCAAGGTTTCCAATCGAAGGTGCAAGATCCCTGGTATGTGCCAAACGACCTTATCTACAATGACCTCCAAATTAATACAGTGGAAAGTGAAATCTTTATGTTTATTGAACTATACAAAAACAGATTAGAAAAGCACCCTCTAGCAATCTCTAAAAACCCCCCATAGATTAAAAACACATAACACCCTTGATCTCCCTTACAGATTTTAATATTAGAAAAATATTTATTTATATTATGTAATTTGGAAAGTCACAAATGGGAAACTAATACGCTCATTGTCAGCATGTAGCAGATTGTAATTAGTAAATTGAGTATAAAAAAATTATGTGAATTTTGCACTAATTGTATTGTATTGGCTTTGTACCGTTAGATGGCGTTACGCTTTTTTATGTAATACTTCTACATTGACTAAAAAAATGATTTAAATTCAACAAATACAGTGTTTCATACTACTAATCAAGAAGAAGATTGGTATTGCCGAAGTCTTTCTTTACGTGAGTATAAGTATAATATAATAAATAATTTAATTTTGCAATATAATCAATAAAAGTAGTTATAGTAATAAAAAAACGACGCAACAGGAAAAAAAAAATAACACGATACTCAAAATGTCCTTGGCTTAGTTTGTGTCGTTTATTTTATAGAAGAAATAAATGAATTACGTAAAGGATTTATTCGAACTGGATGAGTACTCTTGTTAATTTAGTGCATAGGTTAGACACTAAAGAAGCAAATTTATGATAGATTTTCCGGATGATTTAATTTACGAGTGAACCAGTTGGAAACAGAGATAATGACCAGTTCGAGTCGTTCGCATCGGCAATCCGCCGCTTTCGGTTCACCTTTTCTTTTCACATTTTTTTTTTCGGTGTTTTAAGTTCCTGCTGGACATGGGAAGATGCGGCTAATAAATTTTAATTTTCCCGGGTGTAATTGTTTAATTAGCAAAGGAATTGGAAATTGCGGAATTCCAATAACTCTCTGCATACGCATACACTCAGCATCTGCACAGGTCTCCCCGGTCGTTGCTTCTTTATTTTTTTGTTGTTGTTGCTGCTGCTGTTGGCCTGCTAGGCTTAACACCGGTGATACTTAACGGCAGCGGCGAGTTAATTTGAATTTGTATTAAGAGCGATTGTGATTAGAGAGGATTCCCAAGAGTCGGATGTTTTAGCGGTAGGTAATTATTAATATAAATGGCCAATAATATCGCTGGATTTCCATATAACATATATCAAAGCGATCCAGCAGGAATGCCTCTCGACCTCTTCGAGACTCTGCATAGTCGACGTTCTTCTTCCGATCAACGTCCGATGCGAAGGATGGAAAGAGACGGGGCCAACTCGCAGGTGCGATGATTCCATTTCGCACAGTTTCCATTTCATCATTCCTGTTTCTGGTTTTTGATTTGATCCGTAGCTTCGAGAGGAGAGTTCGGTAACAAGGCAATCGGATTGTGGTAGCGTCGCAATTAATAATTTCCCTAATTGCGAACGAAGGCAACGCCTGTGTCGGCCTCCTCTTACGTACACTCCGACCCCGAACACCGTCCTCTTTGTTCCTACCTCATCTCGTCCCTCATTTTTCTCTACTCTGCCTCGGTTCGGTACATGAGCTCTTGCGGCTTTATCTGCAGGTTATATCAGTTATTAACTTCAGATACATAACTTCGGGATGGGAGATATAAATTGGCCGCGCCGTGACTCGATTTTCTCGATTGTAATTTGTCAATTATTTATTGTTGCTAAACTTACCACCGCCGCTGCCGTCGCAAACCGCCTTCGAACAAGAAAACTTACCAACATTGCACGGACTTTGTACCATCCAATACTTATTCAATAAATACAAAATCAACTAATACAACATTAAAACCTTAACCTGAATTAGCACCACAATTATGCAATTTAACTCTCAACTAATTGCTCTAATAACTTACTGAAATCATTACATACCTTATTAAGTCATACGCACAATTAAATCCTTTTCCATTCAATTAATCATTTACCTGAATCTCTTATAGAAATATTTTTACAAACCTTATATAGAAATCATATATTCATTTTTATGTACTTATTTCATTATTATCATATATAAATAGATATCTCATATCAATTAAAAAAAAATGCAATAACATGTATTGAAAATGAAGATTTCACTAATAAAGGAACACTTTTTTCTAGCGAATTTGCACATCACCTACAAACAACAAACTTTAATGAATACAAAAAATATTATTAATAATTAAAAAAATGCATATTAATACTAAACAATGATTGATAGTAATTAATTTTGTTTGCAAACAATTAGTTTTTAATTTATGAGAGTTTTATGACAATTTATATTTCCATTCAATTAATCATTTACCTGAATCTCTTATAGAAATATTTTTACAAACCTTATATAGAAATCATATATTCATTTTTATGTACTTATTACATTATTATCATATATAAATAGATATCTCATATCAATTAAAAAAAAATGCAATAACATGTATTGAAAATGAAGATTTCACTAATAAAGGAACACTTTTTTCTAGCGAATTTGCATATCACCTACAAAGAACAAACTGTAATGAATACAAAAAATATTATTAATAATTAAAAAAATGCATATTAATACTAAACAATGATTGATAGTAATTAATTTTGTTTGCAAACAATTAGTTTTTAAATTTATGAGAGTTTCATGACAATTTATATTTCTGCTATATTTTGGACAATTAACTGCTATAATTTTTTGAAAACTAAAACTTATTTAATTCAGTATATTTATTATTATTTACTTTTTTTCCTGGATTATTGAAATAATTAAATTAAATGTAGTAGTAATTATTTACTTAAATTAAGCATGGAAAATGTGATTCTAGTAGCAGGGATGAAGTTTGACATTTGTCAAAATAGGTTTTGTAGTGAACAGATAACATTTTGTAACAATTGTTAGTTTGTTTTTTTTTACCAGCTGACATTTTACGTCTTAATTATTACGTCTTAATTATAATGACGATTGCATAAACTACCCAAAAGTCTATATTATTAATAGAACCATGCCAATCAAAATCCAGCAAAATTGCAGTGTTGATGATGAATATGAAGCTGGTACTGAAAATGTTGATGGAACATAAGAATATTGACAAACCAATAAACAATTGGTTCGATTTCAAAGTCCTCGATTTGGGTTCTAACGCCATTCAATTATTACAACAAAAAAGGTCCCCGTCCAGTAATGATGTACTCATTGCGACTGTATATAAAGCACGGAAAAACTAGACAATGTTTTCATTGTATTGCAGAAGTGTATAGAATTGACCATGTTTTGTAAAGGAGGCAACGATTACAAGCTTCCTCACATTAGCAAGGACAAATTGCGTTTGCAGGGAACATTGTTAAATATTACTCATGAGTATTAATTTTCAAATATTATTTTCACTGTATCAAATAAATGGGCAAACTACAGCCCATTAAATCAGTGTAGATTTGTTTACGTAGCGAACATTGAAAGTGCCGAATGCGTGTTTTTTGCAGATGCATTCGCGGCGTATTTACGTAAACGGTTAACGGAGAGAAAGAGAGAGCATTAGATTTATGCTACCGGGAAAATTGATTTAAAACAATATAAAAGTGAGTTGACGTGCCAGGAGGAAACGGAATAATGGCATATGGCATTCCGACGAGTCCATAAATCACACATGTACATGCATCGGGCGACAAGAGAAAACGGCATTTGCATAATTGCATGACCACGGCTCCATTAATTGACATTTGACAGCTGTCAAATTACAGGTTAAATAGATTTTTTTTTATTCATTTGTTTTCAATCATTACAATCTGAATGAATATAGATATAATAGATCTATTTATAATTGGTTTCAAATTATTTCACAAAAACTTGTTTATAAATTCGTAACTTTTTTTATTCAGATTAAGAAATTATAGTACGTTCCAAAAATAAAGATATTTATGTTATCCAGGGTGACTAATAGCCGAAGGTTAAGTCGCCTTACGCACGATCTAGTGGGCATAGGTTCAAATCCAGGTCAAGCCAGGCCCTTTGTGAGCTCTCTCGGTGCTTGTAGCAATAGGGTCATCGTTCATCACAGATGGACAGTCAAATGAATGAGGTTCAGCATATGAACCTTTAACCAAGTCGATGGATAATGACAGTGTTAAGAATAGCAGCAGATTCAGAGTCTAAAGAAATAGTGGAATCGCAGATCATCAATATACTACTAAAGTAGTATAGGTTACTACTATCCACCGGGAAAGATTATCTATATAATATTTCATTAAGAAAAATCTTATTCAGTCCTGTATTAATAATATTATAAGATCCATAATTATCATTGTTAATCTTGCATATTGTAATTTTAATATATTTGAAGTACATTTCTACAGAAGCATTTTCCATTTATTTTTAATATTGAAATATGTTATTTATTTGAAGATGTTTGAAACGCAAGTTATGAAAAGAGAATAATATAATACATTTAACAATATTCAATAATTATTTGATATTTGCGTTTCTCAATGAAAGAGAGAAATAGCGTAAAGCAAATGACGTTGTACAAAGGCTGAAATTCTTTGCAAACATTGATATTTTGGTGGTGGTGTTTGTGGAAAGTGGAGGTAACGATGGAGAGATTCTGATGTAATGTCTTCGGTTGGTTTTTTAATTGGATTATGAAGAAGGAGACGAGGAAGAAAGCGAAACAAAAAAAAAATCTCTCGATCTCGGGGACCCGAGATCGTGACAGTTTTCCCTGAGTCAATAAAATCGCGGCTCAATTAAATTTGATCGATGCACGGCGACCGGCATTATATAAAATATAAATGATAATTGATAAGGCCGGAGCTGTCGCGGCGCCGGCCGACCACGAGGATTTAGTGGACTCGATCCCAAGAAGTCGTCCATCAATATTCAATTTCCTCATTTTTCCTCGGGCCCCCGGCTTCCACAAACTCATTACACAACAATTAATGTACGTTAGAAGGATAGCAGAGTGGAAAACGATGAAGCCTGGATCGATCTCAATGAGAACCGGTGGAAGAAAGAACGAACGAGATGAAATAGAAGAAGCAGATGACTACGACGATGTTGTTGATGATGATGGTGATGCCGGAGAAGATGAGATGAGATCTCTTCTTCTACTCGATCTGGCGCCACAATGCCACTGGATTTACGACGCTTTTTCAAATGATAAAGACACAATAATTTACAATTTATAAACGCAAGCGCAAGGTCCGTTCCGTTTCACGACAATTGTTCGCTTTAAATGGAAGCGGGGCCTTCGCCTCTCTTCGTCTTCAATTAATCATCAATCAATCGCTAATTTATTGCGCCAATCTTAAGCCATTTTTAATTAAGCGCAGAACTCGGAGAGGAAAAAGCCACTGCTGGAACAAAAGGAACGACTCACTTTCAAATTCAATTAATCATCCGGCCTTTTATGCTCATAGACCAACTACTTTACTGCGGACGGATTGAATGATCTTTCCATACAAAAACAATTTCCAATCCGGAATGACGCGAACAAGATTTCCCAAAATTCTTCAACAATCACAGTTCATACAATATAACGTTTGTTTTACATAATTTAATGTTTTTTTTTTCCAGACTCAACCTAGTCCAAATGTACAGAACCGCTAAGTCCCGGTTTGGAAAATTGTTTATATTACTACCCTATGTTATATGTTGCATTTAGTTCCTAATGAGCGCGGCACAAGCTAAATGAGAAAGGTGGTGGAAAGAAGAATTTTAAATTTAGTTCGAGTTTAGAACTCATCACCTTCGTATCAGATTTTACATAGCAAATAAGCTAAGCAAATTGGAATTACAGCCTTTGTCTCACTTATCATATTATAAGATTTAAAATTAAACAACATATTTAGTAGTTATTACAAACCTTTAACTAATATTAAATATTTATATTTGGGCGGAATAATTAAGTGTTTACTAATTATGATTCGATGAAAATTATTAGTGTATTCGATAATAGTGATCCAGATCAATCATCAACGTGAAACAGATGTAACTTAAATAAATGAAAGATTTATTAATGGAATGAAAAGAAATGGTGAGTATTTAGAAGTGGTGTTGAGGGAATATTGTCGTTGCGAATGCACGATTGAGAGAAGCGATGCTAAAAGGATTTGATTGATTTATCATCGCAGAGCAACAGAAATTTTGTAGGTGATTGATGCCGACCGTTAGCGGACTTGGCAATAATACTAATAATAACAATGATATAATGGTTGGAGTCGTTGACAGGTGTCATTATGGCCTCACAGTCATGTTTATGAGCGTTCCCATTCTATCGCAGATCGGAGCACAATAAATCGTTGGTTTTCAGATTCGATGCGCCGATGTCTGAGCCGATTAAAATATTAGTATCAGTGTTGTTATATAGGTTTGATCCTTGGAGGCATCCGATGTCGGCCGATAATGTCAATGGAATCATTTAATTTGTAGCTCTCTCCGTTTGTCCTTTCTTTCTTTCTGCCTGGCTCCCCTTTCAGCCTTCGCCATGCACATTCAACACACTCTTCCAGTACACATACACTCATCCATCCATATATGCATACAGACACACACACACACATGCACACTCACACGCCCTGCGTCCGTTGCTGTCTTATAAAGTAGATTGAAATCTGATGCCGTTATCTATACTAGCATTACACGGCGCTCCAAAATTTACAACCAAACTTCCAAGTCAACTTAAGTAGACGGCAGAAGAGCAAAAACGAACCGCACGAAGCTTAATGAATTACTTAAGTTGCCATTTGCTTCATCGTCATTTTTCAAATGTTTTTTTTTATTACAGATTTAGTATTTCTGGTTTTCAAATAATTTCAGGAAAAAAACATTTAACGAAACAGTTATGACAAACATAAATTACTCATTTATATTATATTCAATTCGTTTCTAATATTTTCAAACGTTCTAATATATTCAAATTTGAATTTTTATTTAAAATAACAATAAATAATAAATTACTAATTCATACATTTTTCAGCAGTAAATTAATGTTTTGAGATGTTAAGATCTTTGATTTTGTCGTACTCTTCCCGTTCTATACCATTTTCTCCTTAGGTTTCGCTAATTTGAATATTCAAATGATGACAGAACTCTTAATCTTTGGGTGGCAATTAAAGTTAAGAGAAAAGAAACGTAAGTATGAATAAAAGTCTGTGTTATCTATATACTTTTTTTTATTCCCCACGTTCCCATTACGTTTTGTCGAAAAATTACACGGCGTGTTCGGTTTTTTATTATACACACCTGACGATTGGGAAATGTACACGTTTTATTGATTCAGTAAAGAGACACAGTTCTGGAGAGAGGACGGGTAATTAACATTCCAACGTTTTCAAAACTTTGTTTGAATTAGCTCGAAATTGAAACATTGAACAATAGATTTTATTGATGAAATCGTGGTGCTATTATAATGGGAACAGAAGTTGGAAGGTTGCAAGGTCGAAATGAAGGCATAGAACACAGAGGGCAATAAAGTATGCATTGGCGAGGAGGAGGAGATCTCTAGGCGAAGAGCTAGAAGAGAAGTGCCTGTCGTGTCTTGTGGTTGGTTCTGTTTCGATGTTTTATTCGAGTGACCTACAAATAAATATATTTTCCGTGGCGTTTAACATTTATAAAACGAGAGCCGGGCTTTATCTTCGCACTGCCTCTCTTGTTGGCTCTCCCGGTTCTCCTCCGTCTGCCAATGCCTGCCATTGCCCGTCTGACATGACTTTATTAAGCGATTGGCTTTTAGCAGCTGGAATTTATTAACGCAGGGAACAGAGCTGAGCAGAATCAGAATCTAGTTCCTCCTGCAGGGGATTTCGCGCGCGAAGGAAATTCCATCCGCCGTGGAAATTTACTGTCCTCCGGCCGCAGACTTATGTAGTTGGTGCTGCAAGAGCTGCTGGCATCGCTCGGCCATCATTTCATTTCCCAAATGTCAAAGGAAAGTTTAATACTGTGCATGCAGTAAATCACTTCGCAGTCCACAAATCAACGGGAATCCGAGAGAAATTTAAAACGATTCTTTTCTATACTATTCCTCCTAGATAGAGTAACGTCGGAGAAGAGAAAGGACATCTATTTGCTAAACATTATGCTTCTTCATTCTTCAAGTAGGAAGTGCATCTCCTCTAGATGGACCCGAATATGCAACAATCTTTAACAACAAGCAACAACAGTTGCCTGAACACCGATTTACATATACAGTGGTACCTCCTCGCATACCGAGCATTTCGCTTAACGAGCAAAATGAATTGTAAGAAAAATGACTCACTCAACGAGCGACGTTTCGCATAACGAGTGACGATGAGAAGAGAAGTCCCGGATTGCGCGCATGCTACATCATTTTTTAAACTTGTGTACTTTTGAATACGTTTAACTATACGAGTAAATCGAAATCCCGACATTCAAAATCCCGACAACCATAATCCCGACAGTATTTTTTATTATTTGATATAGACTTATTCATAATGAATCTTAACAATAAAAAATAATTTGTGGAGATTTCGAATGTCGAGAATTTGATTGTCGAGATTTCGATATAGACAAAAAGTGTGAAATAAAAATTATAATAATTATTAGTACATGTTTAGAAAATTAATGAATTAATTTTTGATTTTGAATTTATTAATTATATAATTACTTACCGTCGACTTTAAAAAGAAAATAAACACATGTAACTAAATATATTACTAAATATATCAGATTAACATCTAAAGATTAATATTTTCGAGAGACAAAATATTAATTTGTGAGATGAAATATTTAATATGTGATATTAAAGGCGAGGAAGTTGCGTATTCGTTTCATCTCTCTCACACTCAAATGCATTTTTATACCTGCAAGTTTCCCCCATGCAAAAACAATATCCGGTCGAGGAGGAAATTTTTGAATGAAGAGCAACCAAATGCGCTCTTCATTCTGGATCAACATCAAAGTCGATCGGTGGCATCACACGTGCGTAACGCAAAAATGGTCACGACATCCGCCGCGCGAAGATATGGGAAAAGAATTCCACCTTCTGAAAACCAATAATCTCGATTGTGGCCAACCGAACCGTGAAAATCGCACGCAACTTGTACTAATTAATTCTACCGCAATTGCGATGATGGAAGGAGAAGGTACAAGGAGTTATGCGAGCACGTCCAGCCAGCATCAACGACCGAGAACTCTCGAGAGATACAAAAGAAACAGTTTTTGATGTTAATCTTTGTAAAGAAATATCTTGAATTTGGAATTATATTAAATTGTAATAAAACGTGAAATATAACATATAAAATATGTTTTTTGTTGAAGAAAACTGATTTTTAAAAATAATTAAATTTGAAGTTTTCATATAAATTTGTTTAATTATGCAATAATATTGATGATGTGATGTTATGAATTAAGAAATTATGAAATTGTTGAATTGGTTCACGCGCAATTAGTTGTGGTTGAATAAGTTGGATACGAAAACACTGACCTATCGAAATGTCAAATAGTTTCAAGTTAGAGGTTGCGCCTGATTCTAGAGTATTAACTATGGTCTTCGTAGAAATTACATAGCTGTGGACTATTTAAAATTACATGGCTTTAGGAACGAACATGTGTACGCGTTTGTGTGTGAAAAGAAAAGTAAGGACTGGAAGATGAAATTCCGAATCATAGGACGAAGTTTAAATCTCCTTTTGAAATATTAAACATCATAATGACCACCTCCAAGTGGTCGCGGATAAATGAAGGGAGGATTTTTAATTGGAAGCGGCCGCAGGAAATTAGAGCCCCGAAGAAGTGCAAGCTCACGCGTCATAACGAGTCCTCCGGCTCGCTGAAGGAGAGGACAAAAGGCCCGAAGCGACTGCGAAGAATGGGAATCAAGGGAGAGTCAATTGTGTTTTTTTTTTGTTTTTCTTTGCTTTATAGACAATTTATTTGACCTTTTTTGCTTTCGCTCCACCTTTTGGCGGTGGATTTTCGTCGCAATCGGCGCCTCCGCTGTTTATGCATTTCTGCTCCAGCTCCGAAATCGGTTTCCTCGCGTACTTGGCCGGAAGATCGGCGTCGTCCATCTCCACAAGCTGAAGAGCCTTCTGTGCATTGCAGCCGTACCGGAAATGGATCATCGGGATCCGGTGCTTTTCTAAACTCCAACAGGAAACGTGAATGCATCTTCCCCCCAGCCTAAGGAACATCTTTGACACATGCCAAAACAGACATAAATATTAATTTTTTTTTGTTTGTTTTTTAACGTTTACGATATTTTTCTCACACCTTTCTATGCAGAAAACATACTTAATTATATATTCGTAATATAATTATAATAATGAATGTTTACTGCAACTTACGAAATAAACATGTTTTTTTAATTACATATTTTTTAAATTTATTTTTATATACATTTTTTACATTTAAGTAGAGAGTAAATTATAAAACTATGCTTGTTAATTTAGTTATACATTAACAAATCAATATATTACATAAATCTAGTGGAAAATCTTATAATATAAAAAAAAATCAACTATTTCCAATATTTTCCCATGAATTACATATGAAAGCACTTTCTTGTATACTAAGTTTTTAATGTAAAAATTGGAGTGTATTTATTTATGTATATTGATATTTCTTTATACATGTTAAATGTTCTTATATGCATTTGAAAGGTCATGAAATAATTAATTATTTATTACACCTTCGCGCGGTTTCATATTCTTTGTATAATCATTCTATAAAAATAAACCAGTTTTTACTTTTTAATGGTTTTTCTTCACCAGATTCTTCATTTTGAAGAGCAACTTTGTATAAGTTGTTTTTTCTATTTTTATGACCTGTTAGTTTACATACCACCAAAGCACATAGGAAAACGAAGGAATCGTTTTGTTTAATATATCAAATCTTGTCTACATAATTTTATGTCTTATAGCAAATACGTATATTGTGAATTACGTGAATTATATAAAAAGTTTATATTATAAATTAAAGATTCTTGTAAGTGTTGTAATTAGTTTTATTGAATGTGTGGTTGAATGACAGTTTTATTTAATTAAAAAGATTGGTATTATTTTTAAATTATACACCTAACAAACATTATACCAACTTTTGAACTGTAAAAAGTAAAGAAAAAGAAGAAGGATAAACGATTTAAGTTGGTAGGATTTACGCGAATGACATAAAAAGCGGTACAGTGGGAAATGGTGAGGATGGGGCCCCACTCGTGCATTCCTGACTGCCCCTGGACTAGTTTTATTTATTGCTACCGAGAATCTTATTTAATTATCCACACTGCGCGCTCGGTCCTCGTCCTGTCCTCGCATCCTTACATCCACACATCCTTCTCTCGTCACACAGCCACTATCGATGCATTTTCAATTTAATTTATCACTCGCCCGTCTTTCATCACTCTCTCTCTCTCTCTCTATCATTCGCATCGCTTCAGATACGATCGTCTCTCTCGCACTTCGATCGGCCGAGTCCTTTATTGATTCGCCGGCTATATTTTATTGATCCCACATCACTATTTTAGTCCAATTTTATTATTCGCCCGGTATATTAATTCTATCATCCGCGACGAGACATTCAATTATTTTGCTTCCAAACAAAACGAAACTTTCGTTTTCAATCGCCAATACATTTACACATGTTTCAACAAATCAAATATTAAAAATTTGCTTGTAAACAGAAATAATAATCACAAAAGTTAAGCAATGCGTGTCTGGTCTAGTACTTGCAAGTATAATAATTTGAGTAAGTATATGTCCTAATTATATAGATACATATATGTCAGGTGTACCAACTGATATAGGTTATAGTGTGGAAGCAAAAGTCACCAAAAGATTTACAATATTTTCAGATCTAAAACTCATAAAACTTGAAACAAATCATTAAGAAAATATTTAATTTTGAAATTTTATATACAATTTAACTACAACCTATTTAAAACTGCTGTAACTTTCGAACCGCTGGCAATGCTGTGTCCATATTTCGCCTAATGATAGCTGATTTTATTTTGTACAAGTCTGCGG
>NW_017095689.1:23003-24270 GCF_001412225.1 Nicrophorus vespilloides
AAGAAAAATTATCCGTTATAGGATTCAAACGCAATAATTTTATAGCCCTATATTTGAGCGGAAAACCAAAAATGGCTATTGTTAAAGCCCTTGAACACCTCAATGTAAATAAATCTTTTGTGTCTTGGACCATAACATGTTATAATGAGGCTAGTAGTATTACAAAATCCTAATTTGGTGATCGGAAAAAACTTCATCTGTGGCAGAAGTAATTCGGAAAGTTAAGGCTCAAATTGAATGGAATTGAGTGGAAGACAAATGGCTAGTCTGCCATAACCATGCAACGAATACTCAAAAACGAACTCAAAGTGAAGCCTTACATGTTCCAAAAAGGACAAGATCTCACCGATGTTCAAAACAAACTAGGCTTGATGTAGCGAAGAAGCTGTTGCGCTTGCACAAACGCGGCCAATTGCTAAATATCGACTTCTCTGATGAGAAAAATTTCCCAATTGAGAAATTCATAAACAAACAAAATGATCGAATTTACTTAGAAGAAATGTCAAACGAAAATTTAGACATTCGAATGACCACCAGAAGTCAAGCACTACCGTTTGTGGTAGTGACGGCTGTGACGGTCTATAGTCGCTCTCTGTTCACGAAAAAGTTGTGGAAGGTGCTCTGAAGCCGTGGGTAACCCAAAAAGATTCTGCAACATCACACAAAACATGCGAAAACAACAATGGCTGAGAAAAAACACTCCAAACTTCATTTAGATCACACAGTGACCTCCACGGTGACCAGATGCAAATACGCTCGACTGCTTGGTATGGGGCATTTTGCAGGCCAATGTCAGAACTAAAAAAAACAAAGTATTGAAATGCTCAAGAAAGCCCTTCTTCATGAATGGAAGAAGAATCTGCTGGTGCGACTCGCTTGTCGATCAACTCAAAGCCATAGTTCGCTCTAGAGGAGACCATATAGAAAATTTTAAATGACTTCGAAAAATTTAAATGTTTTCGAACATTTTTTGCTTGTGTTTCAATAAAATCCAATTTCAAATAAAAAAAATACAGCGATCTGAAAAGTTTCAGTTCAATTGGGCCAACCTGTAATTATTATAAATAATAACTATTTGATTATAAATCTCCGAATATTTTTGTTATAAAAATATAATAATTGATTGATTTCATATTAAATTTTTCATTTAAAATGCTTCCATCATTGTTCATGAATTTACGAAAAAAAACAAAAGCAAACAAATGTAATTGTAATACGTAGCAATGCGTGCGAAGTTTTTTTTTTTTCTTCTTTTTTTTTTTCATTT
>NW_017095690.1:0-1635 GCF_001412225.1 Nicrophorus vespilloides
CGTGACAGTGACAGTGACCTTTTTGTAATGTTTTATATTCTTTGAAGTCTCTTCGGGCGTCGTTGAGGGAGAGTCGGTAACTAAGTAGTGCTTAATTTTGTACTGTGTTGGTACTTTTTGTTTTTGAACGATCCTTTTCTTGCAGATAGTCCTAGTTTTCCTTATTTGATTGCCTTCTGGCAAGTCGAAATTAATTCTTCTGCACGTATGGTAATTTGAACTTTTCGGTGTCGTAGGAACGTCCGCGAATACTCTAATGTCTCGTTCAGGTGATTTTGGATAACATCTGTAATCAGTCGGTGTCCTGGGGGACCTGACGGCTATTGGCGAATGGGAAATTCCGCTGTCATCGCACGTTTCCGATGTAGGAACTTTAACACTCAAATCGTCGTCATAGTTTTTGGTCCTATGTTTCTTATCCATATTGTATGACTCTTTCAATTTTTCTAGATATACTTCACTGAAGGCTTGTAGAATCAACTGAAGGAACAGCACTATTTTTTTATGTATATATACGAATGTAACCCTCCCCACTTTCCTTAGGACTTAAATCATTTCTTGGAAGAATTACCCAACAAACTAAATATTTGGAATCAATAAAAGTATATATTCGAGCCTCGCTTTACGAGCACCTCGTATAAGGAGCATTTCGCTTAACAAGCAAAATTATTTGTATAAAAAATGTCGCTTAACGAGCGACGTTTTGCATAACGAATGACGATGAGAAGAGAAGTCTTGGATTTCGCTCCTCTTACATCACTTTTAGAACTTGTGTATATATATTATGTGTATTTTTGAATATATTAACCATCTTCGATTTTCTTTGTCATCTTTGTTTAAAGCGGTCTATACTTTGAAAATATAATTTGTGTTTGCTGTTAATGCAAAACACAAACGTATTGTGTCCAACCATTATTATAATATAAAAACACAATATGTACACTTTTTTATATTAATAGAATATAGAGACCTCCACCAAGCCCCCGAATTCATACAATTACTATAAACTCCATTCATCGTTTGAAAATTGGAAAAGAGTTTCTGGTGTTAGTCTTCATTCTAGTTTTATCTTATTGTTGTCTGTGATCACAACATTTCCAAACTTGGGTTCAGACATGTTATTTGTGTTTTTTTGTGCAAAATTTAATAACATTTGCATGATATTTGTAATCAACGAAAGTATAGTTCTTCTAAGTACTCATACCTTTTTTGGTAATTAGAAATAAAAAAAAGTTTTTTGTTCTTAAATATTTGTACAGTTTTATTCAATAAATAATATTTACAATATATTTTAAAATAAAAACAATGGTATTAGTTAACAGTTTAAATGCGCAGCTTCCACATCATCATTAAACTCCCTTCTTGGAAGATTTACCCGACGAACTAGATATTGAAAATCATCGAAACTATAGTCCTTCTAAGTACTCATCCCGTTTTTGAAAATTTTAAATAAAAAAAAGTTTCTTGTTCTTAAATGTTTGTACAGTTTTATTCAATAAATAATATAATAATATATATCTTATAAATAAAGACAATGCTATTAGTTAACATTTTACATGCGCACTTCCACATCATCTCGATTAATATCATTGACATCCATCCTATTTTTAACTTCACTGTTTGCTTCTTCGTCAA
>NW_017095691.1:0-12852 GCF_001412225.1 Nicrophorus vespilloides
GTCGGTGTACGCGGAAAGTAGACCATTTCGTCCAAGGACGTGAACATTTCTTTTTCGCGCGATCAAAATCACGAAGAAAGGTCACACACGTCGTCGAAGTTTACCTCTACAACAAGTTTACCTTTCGATTTCGGAACACCCGGCTCTCTCTCTCTCTCTTAGGTTTATTTGTCCATCCGCATTCTGGATTCCACACAACACACTTTGAACTTAAAGTCCATCGGTTAACCAAACTGACAGTTATATCACTAGTTACCATGGAAACTAGTAACTTTTATTCATAACCAATATAAATTAGCTTTTTTTTCTAAGGTTTAAGTTCCTAATATTATCAGTAAACTAACTATTCTCAATTATTCTTAATTATAACCAAAAACTTTACGATTTGAGAAATCTCCAACTTTCAGTTTTTCCACGCACATTTAGATTTCAAGCACAAAGCAACGTTAGACATAAAAACTTCTTCCGTTTCACGTCAAACTGACAGTTACATCACTAGTTACCATAGAAACACATCATTAACACATTTTAATCACTTTCCAAAGCTACGTTGGATTCTAATATTTCACATCAATCGCTTAACGTCAAACTCACAGTTACATCACTAGTTACCATAGAAACTAGTAACTAATATGTTTTCGCTTTTTTTTTTCTAACGTTTAAGTTCCTAATATTATCAATAAACTAACTAAACAAGTAATTAATGTTGATTATAACCAAAAACTTTAAGATTTGAGAAATCCCCAACTTTCAGTTTTTCCACACACATTACGACTTCAAGCACAAAGCAACGTTAGATATAAAAACTTCTTCCGGTTCACGTCAAACTGACAGTTACATCACTAGTTACCATAGAAACACATCATTAACAAATTTTATCCACTTTCAAAAGCTACGTTCGAACTTAAAGTCCATCTCCTGGTTATACTCAAACTGACAGTTATATCACTAGTTACCATGGAAACTAGTAACTAATATGTTTTCGCATTTTTTTTATTCTAACGTTTAAGTTCCGAATATTATCAGTAAACTAACTATTCTTAATTATAACCAAAAACTTTACGATTTGAGAAATCCCCAACTTTCAGTTTTTCCACGCACTTTATAAACTTCTTCCGGTTCACGTCAAACTGACAGTTACATCACTAGTTATCATAGAAACACATCATTAACAAAATTTATGCACTTTCAAAAGCTACTTTGGAATCTAATATCTCCTGGTTAAACTCAAACTCACAGTTACATCACTAGTTACTAGTTATATGTTTTCGCATTTTTTTTCTAAGGTTTAAGTTCCTAATATTATCAGTAAACTAACTACTCTGAATTATTCTTAATTATAACCAAAAACTTTACGATTTGAGAAATCCCCAACTTTCAGTTTTTCCAGGCACATTTCGACTTCAAGTACAAAGCAACGTTACATATAAAAACTTCTTCCGGTTCACGTCAAACTGACAGTTACATCACTAGTTACCATAGAAACACATCATTAACACATTTTAATCACTTTCCAAAGCTACGTTGGATTCTAATATTTTACATCAATCGCTTAACTGACAGTTACTTTAACAGTTACCATGGCGTCACGCATTCTCGATTAATTTTACCTAAATAAAAATACATCATCCTTTTCGTACTTATTAAATACGATTTATAAGCTAAAAGACAAACTAAAAACCAAGGCGAAATCTCCTTCAATAAAGTTGGCGGATATTAACAGAAATGCAGCGTTGTTTTACATCCTTTTTTTGTTCGCCCATTCAAGTAATAAACTTTTATTGGCGCGGATAATTGTATTTTATTTCTCCGTATATATACACACATTTTTATATATTTATTTTCCGCAAATGCTCGAAGCGCAACGCAAATATCCGCTGTGTTTACGTGAGAGTTTCGCCCAACGTTTGCAACGAGTCGAGTCAACTGAAGGGCAAACATTTATTTGTAATTTATCAATCACGTTTTTATTTTTATTTTCATATTCGATTCATCTCGATTAACCTCTTAGTTTCTACTCAAGTAAATTCAACAAAAACATACAACAATTCAATATAGACGCATTTTCAAAGAGTTCCAATCATTGAAAATGGTTTTATTTGTTAATCAGTTGCGATGTACAAAAATATATATCATTTTTTTGCATTATATAATAACAGTGTAATGAGTTTCAATGAGCCATTCAGAAGTGACACCTATTGTTGCTAGTATTCATTACGCAACTCGAAAATACCGGAAGAGATTTACAAATACAATCGTATGCAAATGTGAAGCAGAAAATATATTTTGCACGATTTTGAATAAAAAAAAATTTAACTTAATTTACATATTTCCGAAAGTGCATTAGTTAGTAATCCAATAATATGTAAAAACAAGTGTAAATGACTATAACTTTTGTTGTTATGAAATTAGTTTGAATATAGTTGAAAATAGTTGAAAATTTGAAACTGTAGAGATCGAAGTGAACGTTGAATATTTGCAGATTGACAAATAGCGCAATTTTTTGTGCAACATCTTGGAAATACCGTTTTCTCTTGTTTTGCATCGATGAGCGGCGCTTTTCTAATAAAAGAATTTTATTTATATTTTTTTTTTCTTGCTTTTTCTTGTTTTTTTCGTAAGAAATTGGAAAATTATTTTTTGCTTATTTGTCTCTCTTTCTCTTGTTTTTAGTGTCACCGCTAAGCATGAGGTCACTAGATGTGACTGCACCGTGGCAAGAGGAGGAGGAGGAGGACGTCGAGGTGGAGGAGATGGAGCTGAGAAAGCATCCACTTAACGACGGAAGGGACGATCTCAGCGAGTCGAGCAGCGACGAGGCGACGAGCCGGAAACGACGGAAACACGGAGGTGATGATCGCATTTACATTTCCGTTTATTATTATTATCATCATCATCATCACCGTTATTATCCTTTTCGAAGTTCAGAAATTAATTGAATACGATTCGTTTGTAACATATATAAGGTGGCCCAATTGAACTGCAACTTTTCACAACGCTGTATTTTTCTTATGTGAAATTGGATTTTCTTAAACCACAAGTGAAAAATGTTGGAAAACAATTAAATTTTTTGAATTCATTTCAAATTTTCGATATGGCCACCTTGAGCGCGAACTATAGCTCTGAGTTGGTCACACGTTGCACGAATGTGAACCTTCGGAATCTTTCTCCATTCACGAAGAAGGGCTTTTTTGAACACATTAACACTCTGGTATATTTTAGTGCTGACATTGGCCTGTAAAATGACCCGAGAAGTCGAGCGTTGTCTCGCAGAAATTGTTGGTTTTCGTGTGCTTTGTTTGATGGTACAGAATCTTCTTGAAACGTCCACTCTTTCTGACTGAAATGTTTGGTTGTTCACGGCTTCAAAGCACTTTCCAAAACTTTTTCGTTGTAGACATTCGCATTAAACTTGACGCCAGGGTCCAAAAACACCAACGGAGAGCGATTATCACAGACTTCCAAACTACCACAGGCTTCTTATGGTCATTCGAATGTCTAAATGTTCGGTTGATCTCTCTTCTAAGTAAATACGATCATTTTGTTTGTTTACGAATCTCTCAATTGGAAAATTTTTCTCATCAGACAAGACGATATTTTGCAATTAGCCGCGTTCGTGCAAGAGCAACAGCTCCTTCGCTGTATTGAGCCTAGTTTTCTTTCAATCATCGGTGAGATCTTGTCCTTTTTGGAACTTGTAAGGATTCACTTTGAGTTCGATTTGGAGTATTTGTTGCATGGTCATTTTCGATATGTTCAGCGGATTTCATTCAATTCTGGCCTTATGTTTCTGAACCACTTCTACCACAGATGTAGTTTCTTTCCGACCACCAAAATAGCATTTTGTAACACTACTTGCTTTGTTATAACAAAGATTTATTCACATTAAGGTGTTTGAGGACTTTAACAATAGTGGATTTCCGCTCAAATATTGGGCACTATTACGTTTGAATTCCATCACTGTTAACTTTTTTTTCCAAAAAAAACTGAGATGCTAATGCAAATATGGACACAACATTGCTAACATTGCAGCTCGAAAGCAATTAATTTATAATTAATGAATATATATTTCTTTAGGCTATTGAACTTTAATAGATTCGAATTTGTTGCTAAGCTACATTAGAAATATCTAATTTTCATTATGTACAAATTTAGTAACAAATTTCTGTTGCTAAGCAACATTTGACATGTAATCTATTGATATTTTCATAGATGAAAAAGCTGTTAGTTTTTTAGTATATCAGGATTTGCAAACATGAAGAGTGTTATTATTTGCGTATAAGTTGCGGAGGGAGAATAAAAATATAAGCTATTGTTGGGCACAAAAGATGTGGAAATAGACTCTTTCGTATTCTTTCGGATGCGCTTTTTGAGGGATTTATTTGCTGAGATGGCGCGGAAATTGCGTTGAAAAGTGTGTGTGCGTGTGTGAAATGACGACGACACGTTAATAATTTTTTTGTTTGTTTGTTTCGACAGGGAGCGCGTCGAGCGGTGGCGGTTCGAGCGGCAGCACGACGAGAAGACGAAAATCGTGCATCAGCGCGAGGGAGAGAAATCTAAGAAGACTGGAAAGCAACGAGAGGGAGAGGATGAGAATGCATTCGTTGAACGACGCATTCGAGGTATTTTTTTTTTTGCAACAGTTCCATAACGAAATCCCGACAACTAAAATCCCGACATTTGATGAAACTTGTAAATTATCATTATTTCAGAAATATTCAATTGCGCAAATCCTGAGGAATAGTTAATTACCTATTGTGTAAGGTTTTTAACGTAGGCACAGAGTTGTTATAATGACGTAGGTTCAAGCACTAAATAGTGGCGTAGCGTTGTTTACTCTCTTTTTTTTTTTTAACTATAAGTAATAACGCTCATTGTTAATTCATTTCTTTTATCATTTGACATAGACGTAAAACAATTGAATTTAAAAACTACTTGATTTAACAACAAAAAAAAACAACATCGATATTCTATTGTTTAGAGAGTAAAACGTGTATCTTATCGGAAACGCGTTTCATGTTAATTGAGAAGAGAGAAATTATTGATTTTAATACTGTCGGGATTTTCAGTATCAGGATTTCAGTTGTCGAGAATTATATAGTCGATCACTCAACAGAATTATTCATAGAACATTTCAGTATAGACACATTTTCAAAGAGTTTCAAAGGAAAATGAGCCATTAAAAATGAATTTATTTGTTGATTAGTTACGAATATTGTCGGGATTTTTAGTGTCAGGATTTTAACACTGTCGGGATTTTCAGTGTCAGGATTTTAACACTGTCGGGAATTATATAGTCGAGCAAGACACGATCACTCAAAAAAATTATTCAGACAACATTTCAATATAGACACATTTTCAAAGAGTTTCAATGGAAAATGAGATATTAAAAATGAATTTATTTGTTGATCAGTTACGAATATTGTCGGGATTTTCAGTGTTAGGATTTTAACACTGTCGGGATTTTCAGTGTCAGAATTTTAACACTGTCGGGATTTTCAGTGTCAGGATTTTAACACTGTCGGGAATTATATAGTCGAGCAAGACACGATCACTCAACAGAATTATTCAGACAACATTTCAATATAGACACATTTTCAAAGAGTTTCAATGGAAAATGAGCCATTAAAAATGAATTTATTTGTTGATCAGTTACGAATACTGTCGAAATTTTCAGTGTCACAATTTTAACACTGTCGGGAATTCTATAGTCGAGCAAGACACGATCACTCAACAAAATTATTCAGACAACATTTCAATATAGACACATTTTCAAAGAGTTTCAATGGAAAATGAGACATTAAAAATGGATTTATTTGTTGATCAGTTACGAATACTGTCGAGATTTTCAGTGTCAGGATTTTAACACTGTCGGGAATTATGTAGTCAACGTAATTATTCATACAACATTTCAATATAGTCAAATTTTCAAAGAGTGGATTTTCGGTGTTTCAGTTTTTCAGTGTGTTGTTTTTTGTTTTGAACTGTAAGTAATAACGCTCATTGTTAATTCATTTATTTTATCATTTGACATAGACGTAAAACAATTGAATTTAAAAACTACTTGATTTAACAACAAAAAAACAACATCGATATTCGATAATGATTAGGAAGAGAGAAATTATTGGTAAATTTCGCTAAAATGTTCTAGATTTTAACACTGTCGGGAATTATATAGTAAATAGTAATTATTCATACAACATTTCAATATAGACACATTTTCAAAGAGTTTCAATGGAAAATGAGCCATTATATTCAAGATTTTAATACTGTCGGGATTTTCAGTGTCAGGATTTTAACACTGTCGGGAATTATATAGTCGAGCAAGACGATATATCACTCAACAAAATTATTCAGACAACATTTCAATGTAGATACATTTTCAAAGAGTTTCAATGGAAAATGAGACATTAAAAATGAATTTATTTGTTGATCAGTCGGGAATTTTAGTTGTCTGGAATTCTATAGTCGAGATTTTGATTTAATATTGTTGTTGGTTTTACTAATTCTCTTTTGTTTTGTTGTTGGTTGCAGCAACTTAGGGAGGTGATACCGCACATAAAGATGGAGCGGAAGCTCTCGAAAATAGAGACTTTAACGTTAGCTAAGAACTACATAATGGCACTCACGAACGTCATCTGCGAGATGCGCGGAGAGGAGAAGCACTACACGTGAGTT
Source organism: Nicrophorus vespilloides (assembly GCF_001412225.1). Taxonomy (NCBI): domain Eukaryota; kingdom Metazoa; phylum Arthropoda; class Insecta; order Coleoptera; family Silphidae; genus Nicrophorus; species Nicrophorus vespilloides. The sequence continues at coordinate 6,682 of NW_017095691.1, forward strand.
AATTGCATTTTTCTTCTCTTAATTACCAGAGGTTACAGTTGATTCTCTTCTAGATTCCAAGACGCGGAGGAGGACAGTTCCGCGGAACTGGAGACCGGCTCCGAGGAGCCCACGAATCGGGAACAGAACAACAACTCTCTGCACCAGCAGAACCTGGAGGTGCCGGCGCCAGAGAACGCCGCAGTCGCAGCACGCTGAAGAGTCCATTCAATTTATCTTTCTCTCATCCTTATTTTAACTTACATTAAGTTACGTTTCGCGTCGGAGAGGATGCGTGCAGCACCAGAAGAAAGCCGATTCCCTCACCCACCCAAGTGTTGTTTTTTTGTTTGTTTGTGATCCGCAAAGACTGGACGGACGCCTCCGCCACCCAACCACCACCCCCCATGCCATATATAAATATATATATATATATAAAAATAATTTACCTTCAGCAAAAAAAAAAACAATATTTCACGTTTGTTGTTTGAATCTTTGTTGTGTTTTTTAGCCCTCAAATTTATACATTTAAGGTTTGTGATTTTTGTGCTTCCGTGTCTATGTTTGTTGAATATATATATTTTTTTAATTTTTATTTTGTATAGTAATTGTACATATGAATAACGAGAGCGACCGCATACACACACATATATATAAATAAATATCTATAAACATTGAAACGAATTGGGGGCAGAGAGAAAGAGTGAGAGAGAGAGCCTACAAGTTCTAAATGAGTATTCGTAATTTATTAAGCAGGCGGCGTAGAGAAACAAAATGAGACAAGAGCTCCTCCCTCGGATCCGTCTCCAGTAGCAACAATTATCTTATTAGTATAATAGAACGTAGCCTAAGAGATATAAATATATATATAAAAATATCAATTCTATATATCTTTAATATATATTTTTTGTGTTAATATATATAAGTAAACGAGAGATTTATATAAATGTATACAACAAAATGAAACAAAAAAAAAGGATATGTAAAGAAAGAAAGAAGAAAAAACTTTATATAATATGCTGGAAGTTACCTGAAAAAGTTTTCTTTTTTTTTTTTTGTTATTCTTGTTGTTGTGTTTCGAAATGGAAGAAAAAATACTCTTTTTGTTTGTGTTTTTTTTTTTTTAATTATTATATTTAATTTGTTTAATTAATTCGTTTCGTTAAACGCATGCTCAACGATTTTTTTGGTTTTTTGTTTTTGCGCTGACTCTGATCGATTTTGTGTATATTTTTTCTGGAAAATTTACGAGGAAACAAATTAGAGGGGAAACACTCAAAATATGTAATATTCTATATGTGTATATGTATATGTAAGTCAAGTTCCAAATGCATAATGTGATAGTAGGAAAAGAAAACTGCACAAGTTTTTAGTTTCGAGTATATATCTATAAATATATATATATATATATAAAAAAAAAACAAAAGATAAAAAAAAGGATGTATGTAAAAGTGTATACATAATTGTATGTATAATAAATATATATATATTATATATAGAATAGAATCAGATATATGGACGTATCTATTTTATGACATATTGTATTAAATGTATTTTCTTGTAATTATACACACACAAAGTATATATATTGAAAGCGTATGTATATATCCAACATATATATAAATAAGCGCCTGCATATATTTAACGAAGAATATATATATATATGTGTTATACGAGAGATAAAATAAAAATTTATGTGGCATAAGCTTCAAATTCATTTTCATTTCAACCCATGTATTTATATAGAAAATAAATTGTAATTCTAATGTTTACCACATCTTTCATTCTTTCACCCTTAAAACATTTCTTTCAATAGAAAAAAAACATTAATATTAATATAATAATGTTCCAATCTTTCGATATACAGTGATAACTTGATATACGAGTGTTTTGAGATACGAGCAAGATTTGAAATACGAGGAATCGCACACTACACCGTCTAACAGTTTCTTCCACCTCAGTCTATTTCCCTCATTTTCGAAGCATTTTTTGATAAGTTGGATTCTCGTTTTTTATTGCTTTTTGTACACTTACAAAACATTATCAAAATTGCTTTGAGATACGAGCAAAGTTACGTAACGAATTAAACTCGTATGTCGAGATACAACTGTATTATTAAAGTTTTCAGTTTCTATTCTACAATTGTAGAGAGAATAATTAATTATTAATAGTTTTTTCAAATTTAAATTACATTTAGTATTACTTGTTTCCTGTTAGATGGAGATTTTCAATTACGTTACATTGTTCGTTGTTTTATTGATTAATGTTACTGATCGAATGGAAATCAAACGCAGCACGTTTTTGTTAATAATATTTTCAAAAAAATCTTAGCACAAAGTGCTCAACTATAATTTTGTGATAACTAATTTTGATGAAAGTAGGCAACCAAACTTACATACAGTTGATGAACTCTTTCTGATCTTCATAGTAACAAAATAAATTACAGATTGTTTAATTAATGATGTTATAGATTTCGCATATAAACTGAAGAAAAACTAACGTATTAACGTTTGCCCTGAAATTGGCCAATGTTTTGACTATTAATATCTCGCTTAACGAGTTTAATCCTTTCCAACATTTCCTGATTTTTACTCGTATAGTGAAACATATTAAAAAAAATACACATAATGTGTGTACATAAGTTTTAAAACTGCAGTAGAAGGCGCGCAATCCGGGACTTCTCTCCTCATCGTCACTCGTTATGCGAAACGTTGCTCGTTTTTCTTACAATTCATTTTGCTCGTTAAGCGTTGTGCGAGGTTCCACTGTATTAAGAGCGCCGCAAATCGAAAAAGTTTGGGAAACACTGAAATGTGTAATGCAGCGACATCTGTCGGTGGAATTTAAAAATATTTTATAATTTAAATTTGTTGCATGGGGTAAAACCGCGAAAATATATCTAAAAATCTTGTTGTGTTTCTGCAACAACTTGATTGGTGTCATCTCATAATGTACAACGATACCCATAGATCGTTTCTTCAGTATATGATTGGAAAGGGTTGCGTGTCTCTGGATAAATCCATAAACATATACAACGATCTTTGCAACGGTGAGGATAAGGTTAAGTTTATTTGTTGCGAACATTAATGTTTCCCATTTGATTTCAAGAATCGTACAGTTCGCATGTTAAATTGGAGGCTTTCATTAAAGAAATCAATAAATGCATTGGTGAGCAGAGCTTGAAGATCAACGTATTGACTTGCGAGGTGACTGGGGAACAATTTGTTGTGCTGGTGCAGATGCTCGTGGATGGATCGAGCAAACTGAACAGCAGTTACACAACCATAGAATCAGAGTATTTTCATAATTTAGTCAATGAACTGGTGGTGACTGACGAGAAGAAGCTGAAGCACATCTTCTGCCTGAACTTGGCCTCCAGTCTTTCAGGGACTTTCTCCCGAGAGGCAGCTCAGAACGTGCTGCAGAGGTGCTTCAGCAACGGTTATCTCAGACTTAAAGATGGGGAAGTCTATTTGGGCCCCAGGTGCATCTCAGAATTCACTCCTTATTTCTACAAGGATTACGAAGAATACATAGTCAAATGCAATTTATGCTCCGAATTGGTCTTCACTGTATGTCGATTAACTATTAGGTATAATGCATTACTAATTGCTGTTTTCCAGGGCGTCGCTTGTGCGAATTGCGACCACTTGATGCATAGATCGTGCATGGAAAAGTTTCAGAAGAAGAGGAGTAAGTGTCCGAATTGCAAGAATCCTTGGATCGAGAAGGAAGTTGATGATGAGAGAAGAGTGGAAGAGGAGAGCAGTAGTGATAATGATGAATAGATGTATTTATTTGGCTTGTAAAATTAATAATTTTATATAACGTATTGATTATTTATCTAAATGCAAAACCTTCCTCACTCTCTCCTTGTCCTCTTGGCACACTTTTCGCTTCCCCGATTTGTTTCCCATGATTCGATTCTCGTTCAGTTTGTATTGTTCCACTATGTCTTCTAAAGCCGTGTTCGCGTCCAGCACCAACACAGGAATAGTATTGAAACGCTCATCGTCGGTCATCAGCCACCGTTCGTGGCTCTCGTGCAGTTGCTTCAGATAATCCAAACTCATGCTCTTCTCCTCGGGCCTAGCCCTGCGCATAATCCTCTCGTAAACAATCTCCGGAGAACTTCTCAAATAAACTAACAAAAAAAATTGTTTAATTTAATCAAAAATTAATAATTATGTTAGATTAAGACTCACCAATGAGATCCAAATTAATATCTACGGTATCCCTGATCCATCTGTACCATTTATCCAAGATCGCGTAATCCGCGTCATGCAAATACCCATTATTGTAAGCCTGCTCAACGAAGCAATACCTGTTGTTCTGCAGAGACCTCTCGAACATCTGCACAGTGGTTGTCGCCTGAGTGGGCTTCGAGGTTTGCACTTTCAGCCTAGTCAATTGCACGTACGTCTGGAACGTCGTGTGCCACTTGTTTATGTCCTTGTAAAGCAGATCAAGTAAGTTGTGCCCATCCAAATTTCTCCACCAATCGATTGGTTCCTAAAAACAAACAATCGAATTAAGAGTTGATGTTGCATGTTCATTTCACAGCACACTCACCGGATACGTTTCGATGTTTTGGAATGTGGAAAAGTATTGTATGAAACTGGACTTTCCTGCACCAATGTTTCCCTCCACCGACACCCTGAACGGTCTGTCCGTCGGTGTTGTGACATTCGTCAGCTGTTTCTGGGGGGTGATACCAACAAAGTTAGTTTTCTTCGGAGATGTTGCATCAATTGGAACATCCTTCGTTTCTCCAAGCGCTATCCCCTCCATCGCTTCAAAATCCTTCCTGAGACTGGAAACAAGAAATAAATTAAATAAAAAAAAATCAATAAACAAGTTTCCTTCTTTTAAACAATAACAAACGAACATCAACGTTTGTTTCCATGACGATGAATATGCATGCTCGATTCAGGTGAACGTGTATGTGATGACCTACAAAGTTGAACGAAACTCGTACGCAATTGTTCAAATTTCGCAGTTCTCATCCGACGTTCTTCGCGCCTTAACCTTTACACTCGCAACGGTATCATCTTCTGCGTTAAGTTTGGAAAATGTGGTCTTTCAATAAAATACCTTATCACTTACCCAAAGCTAAAGGTACGTACTGTTACATACAGCCGATCGAAAGTTCTTCGCATCACAAGAACCGCATCAATTGTTCTTTTTTTTTTTTATTGGAGACGCGGAGGTTACTTTCTTTAAGTAGTTCTGATGCGTCCATGAAGAACTACTTACTGTAGATCTCCCGCAAAGATTCAAATCTCTTGGATTCTTTAATCTAGTCTGCTTCAGACGTAACAATCGTGGACTTTATCATCTGTTAATGATAAACGAGTTATAATAATTTACATATCTGGTAGACTTTAGAACAACTATTTGAAAGTCACCAAAACTACTTAAAAGTTTATGTAATTCATTAAGAAATATAGAATAATTCAGAATCGCAAAACAACAATTACAAATCATAATAATAATAATTGAGTCAATTAATGTAGTCTGGGGTCATGCAGTGATGAAAAAAGGTTAAATAACAACATGCAAATCGTAAATATTTATAAGTAAATTGAAGTTACATTCAGAAAACATCAATAGCAAAAAAAATTGTATTGACCGTTATCCACTTTCTCTCAGGTATTTACGATTATGCAGGTAAACACGTATGTGTGTTAATTGAAGATTTTAGTATCCAAGAGGGCAAAGTTAAATTTTACGTTGTTTCTCAGAAACTACAACTAACAATTAATCATTATGCACTTGAAATGTAATTATATAATAAATATAGAAGTATTGAACATGTTTATTGGAATAATTGCAATCTGTATGCTTTTATCGCACAAATCGATAACAAGAATTTATTTTAGTATTTCGATTTTCAATGATTTTCTCAATAACTATAAATAGTAAATAAATCATTCAATATGCACTTGAAACCTATTTTTAAGTAGTATTTAGTGGAATTATTGGAATAATTGCAACGTTTATAATAATAATAGCAAATCGAAGTTCAATTTAAAACAAAGATTTATTTCAGTCTTTCGATTTTCATTGATTTTCTTAATATCTATAAGCAGTGAGCAATTTTCCAAATATCTACTAAAGTATAGATACATTCCTGTGCTCTTATCCATATTGCTGTAATATGCATTCAAAGTTGAAAAATTGAAATTAGAA
>NW_017095691.1:12877-15223 GCF_001412225.1 Nicrophorus vespilloides
TATGAAAGCTGAATGTTTGGGGAATCTAGTATATATCGATATATTACTGTGGTTTTAGCCGTTTGCCTGTAATTCGTGTTCAAATTTTAAAAAATGCTCGAAAAAGTAGTGTTTTTACATTTCATTGATTCACCAGCGTTGAAAAATGCTCGCAACCCCACGCACATTAACATGTATATTTAGTCTAGCTTTAAATCATCGGTAAACCCATTTCACTATATCGAAATTCCTTCGCCCTAATCAGAATTTAATCGACATCATTGAATTACATTGTTTAAATGATTAACTTTTCCTAGTTTTTCCATCTGCACCCTTAGTATTTTTGTTACAAGGCTTTTTCTATTCGTCTCGAACTAAGGAAATGATTATCCCGTTTTACTACCAAGTCGTAAAGTCACTCGAAGTGATTTCCGGAAAACCGGTAAATCATCCGGCGACTTCGTGCGAAACCGAATAAAACAGTGGCGTGCGACCAGCCACTAAATTACTGAATTCCTTTCCGTCTCCATGCAACAAAAGAAACAAACAAATGAACGATAAATCGCGAACGACGTATGCAATTCATCCACATCCTTTAAAAAATCTTAACAACATTCCTTTCTGTTTCTATTTTTTCTTGTTTCTTTCAGGGATCTGAAATGCCTCAGGAACACCATCCACACGAACCTGATGTGCGCGTACGGTTTCGTCTACACCTTATGGATTCTGACGTTAATCTTCGAGGTTAGTAACGTCAACGTCACTGTCACTGTCAATTTTAAAACGTCATCGTTTCGCAGCTGAACTTCGAAAGTCACATCGCCTGCGTGATTCTGATCATCCTGCTGCACTATTTCCATCTGACGACGTTCTTCTGGATGTTTGTCGAAGGTAATACAATTTAGAACTTGCATTTTGTGTGAAATTCAGTTCGTATTCCGTGCGGCTTCGGAAAAAGGGTTTTTACATATTAAACGAAGCGGCGGCGGCGGCCGTGGATTTATATACGGTTCGCGGCGGGAATTTCGAATCGTCGTTTAATTCTGATACCAAGAAACCGACCACCCGCCGTCGCCGTATCGTGTGTGTTTGTACTTTTGTTTATACACATCGGAATTGTAATCGTTTCAGGTCTCTATCTCTATATACTCGTTGTGGAAACGCTCACCAGGGAGAACTTCAAGCTGCGCGTGTACTCCTTCATAGGATGGGGTGAGTTTCTCTTTTGTTTTCTCTTTTGTTTCTTGCTATTTGACCTACTCTATCAACGTTGCTCGAATTTGGTGTTATTTTTTTTTTGTCAATATAGACTTACCAAATTACAATCAATAATTAACAATAAACACAAAACGGTGTAAATATGTTTGCATAAATGGTAACAATTATACAAAATTGAATTAATTGAACAAACAGATAAATCGCGAACTGAAACAAAATGTAAATTGCAAAACAATCGAAAGTAAATAGGCGCAGGTAAATATTAAATAGATATTGATACTGAATATACAAAATTTTGATTTAAAATTGATGAATATAACGAATTCGGTGAACGATGATAAATATTTGCTCTGGACTGGACTCGACGGTATTAAAATGATTGATATGTTTGTTTCGCCCCCTTCCACTGTTTGCCTTCCATTGTTTGTTATTGTTGTTATGTTATCTACGAACGGCGGAGTGTTGCCGGCAACGGATCAAAGATCAAATGTACAGTTGGCATTAGTGGATGTGGGGCGTTTCATGCGATTTCCAAGAGGGTGTGTTAATGCGATTGTTCCCGTTTTCTCCCCTACCTCCCCCTCCCTCCCCTATTCAAACGGTGACAGCTGCTGCGTGAGGAATTGCAGGCGATTTGTCTATTTTCGATTTTCCGGATAAACACGCCGCGGAATTTCATTTCCCCACTGCCGCCGCCTCCAGTTCTATTCCCGTAACACTTTTCGCTCTTTTGTTCTCCCGAACAAAAACATTCCAATTGATTATCCTTCATCTATTTTTGTTAATTCTATTCCTAATAGTTGCAATATGACAAGTGACAGAAATTTGACAGTTGATTGATTGACAACTACTCAAATTGACGTATGATGTCACAAAGTGACAGTTACAATTATGAGTTACAATAGTCTATATATCTTAATGATGATACGGAGACTGCATTAATTGGTAATTAAAAAGAGCGTATTTTCGGGACTTGCAAAACTTTAAATTATAACCGCGATTAATCTCCGTGACAGCTTCCATGTGATTGCGACAGGAGTCATAACTCATCTGAAACGTCATTTGGCCGCCCTCTGGTTATATAACTCTGTCACGTCACGTGTATTTCATTCATTCTCTCAGTTCCGTTGTGAAAATTTTAAAATTAAA
>NW_017095691.1:15237-15549 GCF_001412225.1 Nicrophorus vespilloides
TGACAACTACTCAAATTGACGTATGATGTCACAAAGTGACAGTTACAATTATGAGTTACAATAGTCTATATATCTTAATGATGATGATGATACGGAGACTGCATTAATTGGTAATTAAAAAGAGCGTATTTTCGGGACTTGCAAAACTTTAAATCATAACCGCGATTATTCTCCGTGACAGCTTCCATGTGATTACGACAAGAGTCATAACTCATCTGAAACGTCATCCGCCGCCCTCTGGTTATATAACTCTGTCACGTCACGTGTATTTCATTCATTCTCTCAGTTCCGTTGTGAAAATTTTAAAATTAA
>NW_017095691.1:15560-16568 GCF_001412225.1 Nicrophorus vespilloides
ATTTGACAGTTGATTGATTGACAACTACTCAAATTGACGTATGATGTCACAAAGTGACAGTTACAATTATGAGTTACAATAGTCGATATATCTTAACTACATGATGATGATGTTACGAAGACTACATTCATTGGTAATTAAAAAGAGCGTATTTTCGGGACTTGCAAAACTTTAAATCATAACCGCGATTAATCTCCGTGACAGCTTCCATGTGATTACGACAGGAGTCATAACTCATCCGAAACGTCATCCGCCGCCCTCTGGTTATATAACTCTGTCAAGTCACGTGTATTTCATTCATTCTCTCAGTTCCATTGTGAAAATTTTAAAATTAAATGCGATTATAAAAATGCTTATAAATTAATAATACCCAACAGAATAAAATAAAAGAAAAAAACTGTACAACAGGGCAAAAGTCTGCGTTTGAGAAATGCCCCTTTTTAATTTCCGGTCTCCACCAATCGTTTTTCCTTGCGTAGTTTTTTTTTTTAAATAAAAATAAAAAGAACTGGGTCAAATATCAAACTGCAAGCGGGACGCTAATTGCTGGAACGGACGAATAAAACCCGGAAAATTTGGTGCAATAAAGGAGCATTTTCGTATATCGCGTTGTTCCAAAAATCTGCAGCGGTTGAAAACAATGGCTCGGATTAGTCTTCAAACATGGGTTGCTATGTTCGGTTGCCAGGACGATGAATCAACAAGCTTTAATTTAGTTCTCGAATCCGTCGTCGTCCTTAAATGCACGCGTGTTTGTGCAAATCGAATGGAAACTTTAATGAACGAACGAATGAATGATTAAGCTTTAGACGCTCGTTAAATACGTCCGGTCTGCAATGGTGATGTAAGACACGCTGCGCTCACTAATTGGAGGCAGAACGGAAATCAATATGCCCGGAACTATTATTAAACCCTACCGCAATTCACTAAAGAATAATGGAAGACTTGCTTTCATCGGTTTTCTGATCGAAGCGTGCCTTTAACACGTTAAGGACGGCGCTTTTCGGG
>NW_017095692.1:0-17060 GCF_001412225.1 Nicrophorus vespilloides
ACAGCACAGAGCTGTCAGTGGGCTTATTAGAAAAGTGACAGTTTCAGCTTTAATCTGATTGTAAGGTTATGTAATTGGCTTACTTAGTTCTGGAGCAATTAACGAAAAAATACGTGTAAATGAAGAACAAGAAGTGGAAATAATTAAAAACACACACACTCAAACTCAATTATACGAGCGATTCGGAATTATCGTGTAATTATCTGAAATCGATGAAAACGTAAAGCTGGTGCATTTTCAGCAACGTCACTTTTGACAGCTCATACCAGACGAACGGTTGACAGCACAGAGCTGTCAGTGGGCTTATTAGAAAAGTGACAGTTTCAGCTTTAATCTGATTGTAAAGTTATGTAATTGGCTTACTTAGTTCTGGAGCAATTAACGAAAAAATACGTGTAAATGAAGAACAAGAAGTGGAAATAATTAAAAACACACACACTCAAACTCAATTATACGAGCGATTCGGAATTATCGTGTAATTATCGAAGGAAGGTATTTTCGAGGCAACTGAGATCTTCTTTGATGGTTTGATGGTGGTGGTAAATGATGTATCGGTTAATTGGCGTTCCACGGTAATGCGATTAATAATAATAATAATGTTAATTATGCGATGGGAATATTCGAAATTAGAAATGCTACTAAATGCGTCGCAATTACTAACAACTATACTATACGACGATTCGTATCCTGTTGTTACCAGAACTGGATTTTTGTCTTCAACAAAAATGTTAATTAACAAACTAATAATGTAACTGTAATGTCTTTGTTTTTCATTATATAACAAAAAAACATAGTAAGCGTCATCAAATGACATTGACAGATCTGACATTTGCGTCAGTGTTTTTCTTATTTCTTACACGTCTTCTGAACGTATCATTTCTTAAGTTTAAGTAAGCGAGAAATAAAATGTAAGCTTCAACAAAAATGTTAATTAACAAACTACTAATGGTCGAGAATTTAATGAAAAATTAAGAAAAGAATAAGAAAAAAAGGCGCCATTTTTAATTTCCGTAATGTCTTTGTTTTTCATTAGATAACCAAAAAAAAACAGTAGACGTTATCAAATGACATTGACAGATCTGACATTTGCGTTAGTGTTTTCTTATTTCTTACACGTCTTCTGAACGTATCATTTTTTAGGTTTAATTTAAGAGAGAAATCCTGTTGTTACACTCAATTTTTGTCTTCAACAAAACGTTAATTAACAAACTATTAATGGTCGAGAATTTAATGAAAAATTAAGAAACGAATAAGAAAAAAAGCATTGGCGTCATCTTTAATTTCCGTAATGTCTTTGTTTTTCATTAGATAACAAAAAAAACATAGTAGACGTCATCAAATGACATTGACAGATCTGACATTTGCGTTAGTGTTTTTCTTATTTCTTACACGTCTTCTGAACGTATCATTTTTAGGTTTAAGTTAAGGGAGAAATCCTGTTGTTACAACTCAATTTATGTCTACAACAAAAATGTTAATTAACAAACTACTAATGGTCGAGAATTTAATGAAAAATTAAGAAAAGAATAAGAAAAAAAGCATTGGCGCCATCTTTTATGTATTCTTGCATAGAAAATGTAATTTCCGTAATGTCGTTGTTTTTCATTAGATAACCAAAAAAACATAGTAGACGTCATCAAATGACATTGACAGATTTGACATTTGAGTTAGTGTTTTTCTTATTTCTTACACGTCTTCTGAACGTTTCATTTCTTAGGTTTAAGTTAAGAGAGAAATCCTGTTGTTACAACTCAATTTATATCTTCAACAAAAATGTTAATTAACAAACTATTAATGGTCGAGAATTTAATGAAAAATTAAGAAAAGAATAAGAAAAAAAAGCATTGGCGCCAAATTTTATGCATTTTTACATATAAATATACTAATGATCGAGAATTCAATGAAATTAAAGAAAATAATTTAAAAAAAGGCGCCATCTTTAATTTCCGTAATGTCTTTGTTTTTCATTAGATAACCAAAAATAATACAGTAGACGTCATCAAATGACATTGACAGATCTGACATTTGTTACGTGAAACACGTCTTCTATGATTTCTTACGTTTAACTTTTAAAAATGAACATTATACACTTGCATTTCGCGTTTTATTTCCGTGCGTTGAATGAATAGTGGTCGACCATAATAATAACCGTCGCCAGCTCGAAATACATACATATATATATATATTATAAATAAATCACGTATGTTTTGGAAATGCTGGGGGAATGAGGAGACGTAGTTGTATGCATGCGTCTCGTACGTTCTGCATTCGGGAGATGGCTTTTGATTTTTGTTTCCGTTTCCGGTTTTCCAGCGCCGCGAAAATCCCTACAAACCGACCAGCCGATATATTTCAAATTCAACCCACCAACCCTCACATATTCGCATCGAGTTGAAAAGAGAGAGAGAGAGAAACAGCTCGAACAGGTGGCGTCGGTTTTGTGACACGTCCAAACACACACACACACTTAATAGTAGTAACAAACAACGAGAGACTAAAACTAAATGGGGAAAATTTTCCAACCCTTCCATATGTTTCCTGACTAAGACGCGATTTTCCGCTCAACAAACACGTGTCTTCGTTACGCTTTTGTTTCTTCTCTGTTTATTATTTCACAAAATTTACAATAAAAATAAAAACTAATTACTAAAATTGTAGAATTATAAAAATTACATAAAAAAAAATAAAGCGGTAATTGGAGCAAATTCCTGCGATTTGAAGGATGTGTCCGCCATGGTCAAACGACTGCGTTAGAAAGTAAGTGGGAGAAGGCAGGAGGTAGAAAAGTAGGAGGTGGTGGCATTGCCTAAATCCTAGTCGGCCACTCCATTTTGTTTTCGTCGCACACTATTCACGTTTCCTATTATTATGATCATCATCACCATGGAAACATCATTGATGATACTAATTACAACAATTTTTATTGTATTGCCATGGTAACATCGATGATGATGATGATGAGACGAAAGCAAACAAAAGGAAGGAACGAGTTCAATATTTATTTATCGGTCGTTGTGTATCGAATCTGTTTACATGTGCATATAATAATATTTCATATTTCCTTCGATACACACTTTTTTTTTTCTTCTGTTATTTCGTTTTTATTTTTATATATATATCATTCGTCAAATATTTATTTTTCGTTTAGTGCAAAGTCTGGATGTGTCTCTTTATCGCTCGCTTCGATGGATGGATGTTATTTGCCTTCGCGTTCATTATCAAAAAAAAAAAAAAAATGCGTGAGCGCGCGACTGGTGATTTCGGTGAGGAAGGAGTTAAAGAAGAAGCAGATGAAGCAGATGAAGAAAGAGATGGTAGAAGTAGCAACATCGGTGGTTCTCTTGTCTCGTTTGTTTGTCTCTTTGAGGAGAATTTCGCGGAATGTCGTTGAACTAGATCACACGGCCCGTTCTCTTCTCTTAACCCTGCAACAACTCCCTCCCCACTACACCTCTCACTTACTAACTCACTCTTCGCTCCTCCATCGAAGCCAACTTTGATACCACCACCACAAACGACGACTACAACAACAACAACAGCTGAAGAACAAGTTGCTATGGCAATGAAGAGAGAAGGAAACAGCTTCATCTCTTCAACTGTTTCCATCATAATTTAGTTGACAATTAGTTATAGAGAATAAAGTTGTTGTTATTGTTGCAAGAAGTATAGTAATAGTGTGGAACTAGAGGAAGAAGTGGTAATATGTGTATCAGAGGAAATAGCGGTCGGACAGTGGGGTCTTTCGCTCCGTCCTCGGGGCCGATTTCGTTCTTTTATCGATTTGGCCAACTTGACGTTGTTGGTTGCCTCGGATGGGTCGCTGACCTACGCCAAACCGAACCGACCGACTCCTCCAGCCAAAGCCAATACACACTTCTTCCCTTCCCTTCCCACCGACAACTCTTCATCCATCCTTCTCACTCATTCCCCCATCGCACATATCTCTATTTCACTCACTCTTTACAAACGCACACGCACGCATCCCTCTTCTTCTTCTTCCACCTCATTACCAACACAATTCGCATAAATCGTGTGGTGGTGGGGTGGAGAGAAACATGTCCCCTCATTTTTTTTTTCTAATTTTGTTTTTTTTTTTTTTTTCAACAAAAATGTGTATTTATCCATATTTCTTCGAAGTCGAAGAGTTGTGTACAATTTCGGATCATTGAATTGAGGTTCGGAAGGCAACGAACGATGGAGGAGGGTTGAAAAATGTAAAAAAAAAAACAAAGAACAAACGATCGTGCATATATGGTAATGTGGTCGATGCGAGCCGAAGAAAGGGAGGGAAACGGAGGGGAAAATAATGCGCGTTGCACGCATCGAGGGGGAGAGAGAGAGAGAGAAAAAATTCTACACAAAATTTAATTTTTATACGCGAAAGAAAAATATTAATCCTTTGTGTCTTAATTAGAGTTTGGTAAACTTGACAATGAAGGTTATGTTACGATAGGTTAGGTTATAGTTATTTCACTATTCGTATCGATGATGAATGAAGGTTATGTTAGGTTAAGTTTCACCAATGACAGAAATTTCAGGTTTTCATATTGTCATGTTTTTTTTTTTAAGGTTAGGTTAGATGCTATATTAAGTTGACGTATGAGTGAAATTTATGTTATATTTAATTAATTGTGTAGATTTGAGGAAATTATTAGTAACATTTATACTTAATAAGGAAAAGCATATAATTTTTATACGCAAAAGAAAAATATTAACCCTTTGTGTTCCGAGCTTAATTAGAGTTTGTTAAACTTGACAATAAAGGTTATGTTACGATAGGTTAGGTTATACTCATTTCACTATTCGTATCGATTATGAATGAAGGTTATGTTAGGTTAGCTTTCACCAATGACAGAAATTTCAGGTTTTCATATTGTCATGTTTTATTTTAAAGGTTAGGTTAGATGCTATATTAAGTTGACGTATGACTGAAATTTATGTTATATCTAAATAATTGTGTAGATTTAAGGAAATTATTAGTGTTCATACTTAATAAGGAAAAGCATATAATTTTTATACGCAAAAGAAAAATATTAACCCTTTGTGTCTTAATTAGAGTTTGGTAAACTTGACAATAAAGGTTATGTTACGATAGGTTAGGTTTTAGTTATTTCACTATTCGTGTCGATCAATGAAGGTTATAATTAAAATCGGACTTAAGTCATGTTAATATTTAACAATTGGTTAGTTCTTCTTCAACGACGACGACAACAAAAAAAGAAAAACGAAGCACATGTTTCACGTACGAGAGCTCAATTTACCTATTAAAGTAACACACTTAAGTCATACTTTTTTTATCTTCCTGTTGTAACACATATAAAATAACTTAAGTCACTTCATTTTCCTCTTCCATTAATTAAGTAATACAACAATTAACAACAATCTGACTTAAGTCATACGTTTAGTATATTTGCGAATCATTAACATTGTAGTGTAAACGACTAAAAAATGTTTTGACTTAAGTCACATTAAGTTTTAATAAACTTTAAGTTACATTTATCTACGAAACTTAACATTTGAAATTTAACTGATTTAATTAATTAAATTAACAAAAAAAAAAAACCTTTAAATATATGACTTAAGTCACATTCATTTTTTTTTTTTGCTAATCGTTAAGAAATCTTAGTTATTATTCCAGCGTAATTAATTGCAGCAAGAAAAACAACAAATTTGATTTTAACTGTTTGTTAAATAAATAATTAATGATTGATCTGCAACGCAATTAGTTTAATGAGACGTAACAGCAAAAAAACATTAATTTGACTTAAGTCATGTTCAATTTCATTTGTTTGTTTTTACTACGTTGTTGATTCATTTTTCAGGTGCATTTATAGTTGAATTCAATTAAATTGTTGAGGAAATTATTAGTATTTATACAATAATAAGGAAAAGCACATAAAGTAGTTCTAATGAACAGTAGTTTTCATTGAAACAATTTTCTATTCGATTTCATTGACTTAAAAAAACTACGTCAACTTAAATAAACTTAAGTAAGGTCAGTTCATTTTTTTTAATACATGAGATCTACGAATATTCCTTGACGTATGACTAAAATTTATGTTATATCTAAATAATTGTGTAGATTTGAGGAAATTATTAGTATTTATACTTAATAAGGAAAAGCATATAAAGTAGTTCTAATGAACAGTAGTTTTCATTGAAACGTTGCAACATTGCAACGCAATTAGTTTAATGAGACGTAACAGAAAAAAAAAATAATAATTTGACTTAAGTCATGTTCAATTTCTTTTGTTTTTACTACGTTGTTGATTCATTTTTCAGGTGCAATTATAGTTGAATTCAATTAAATTGTTGAGGAAATTATTAGTAACATTTTTACTTAATAAGGAAAAGCATATAAAGTAGTTCTAATGAACAGTAGTTTTCATTGAAACAATTTTCTATTCGATTTCATTGAGTTAAAAAAACTACGTCAACTTAAATAAACTTAAGTAAGGTCAGTGTTCTTTTTTTTTTGTTTTTAATACATGAGATCTACGAATATTCCGATCTGACCCGCAATCTTGAACTTTGGACTTTGATCGTTCCCAATTCGTAACGTCGACGTGGCCGATACGATGTTACGATGAGGGGGAAATAGAAAACAAAAGAAAAACAATGGCAACAAAAACAACAACAACGGAATAACGAAAACAGCAGAAAAACGAAGAGATTTTGTGTTGTTTCGATTCCGTAATCGGAATATTTCAGTTTTTTTGTTGTTGTTGCCTTCTTTATCATCCATCGTTCGTCCGGTCGCACAATTTTCGTACACTGAGCGCGCGAGTCGAGGCGAAAAATTCAGTTTTATCACAGCACACTCACTCTCTTTCTGTGAGCGCGCTTTGATAAAGTGTTATTGACTCCATGAAAAATTGATAACGTCGAAAACAAGGAATTCACGCAAATTGATGCTACAAACACACACTCACACACAAAAACGTATCGTCACGAATCCGCTGAAAACGAAAACAAGTTTCCTTTTGTTTTCAACGCCGTCTTTGCAAATTGTTTCTTGTTTCTTTCATAGCCTTCTATAATTTCTATATAAATTAACCATTTTTTTGTTAAGTAATCGAATCGTAATGGACAAATTGATACAAACATTATTAAGACATTCGAAAAGTCGAGTGTTATTTTTTTCTTCTTCTCTCATTTCGAAGAAGTAGAAGTCGGTAATTTGCGATGGAAATGCGTTTACGAATGCGTTCGTATTATTTAAATTTATCGCCTTCATCCTGCCCGCTCCTCGCGAACCGACTCAAATTACACCCATTAAAATCGGACTTAAGTCATGTTAATATTTAACAATTAGTTAGTTCTTCTTCGACGACGACGACGACAAAAAAAGAAAAAACGAAGCATATGTTTCACGTACGAGAGCTCAATTTACCTAATAAAGTAACACACTTAAGTCATACTTTTTTTTTTGTTGTAACTGTTGTAACACACATCAAATAACTTAAGTCACTTAATTTTCCTTTTCCATTAATTAAGTAATACAACAATTCAAATGAATCTGACTTAAGTTATATGTTTTATATATTTCATGTTATGACTTAAGTCACATTAAGTTTTAATAAACTTTAAATTACATTTATCTACGAAACTGGACATTTAAAATTTAACTAATTTAATTAATTAAATTAACAAAAAAAAAACTTTAAATATATTAAGTCACATTCATTTTTTTTTGCTAATCATTAAGTAATCTTAGTTATTATTCCTTATAATAATAAGCGATGTAGAAGAAACAATTAACGTAATTAATTGCAACAAATTTGATTTTAACTGTTTGTTAAATAAATAATTAACGATTGATCTGCAAACGCAATTAGTTTAATGAGACGTAACAGGAAAAAAAATGAATTTGACTTAAGTCATGTTCAATTTCTTTTGTTTTTACTACATTGTTGATTCATTTTTTCAGGTGCAATTATAGTAGAATTCAATTAAATTGTAGCAATATTTCTCTTAATTGCTGTTTGTTTGATTCAATTAAGAATAAGAGAAGACAAAATAGAAGAACAACAAAAAACAACATGTAATAACTTAACGAGTAGTTATGAAATCGTTAAAGTTATAGATTTATAAAAAAAAAACTTGATTTAAGTCAAAATTTGAAAATAATTAATTTTTTTGGTAGATGAAAATTGTTGATTTGAAGACACAGTTGTTTTTTTTTGTTTAAAGTCTGCAATTATTTAACAAGTTACTTTTCTGTAAAGAATAATTGCATCATACTTGAAAAAAGGTGTAATATCAATACTTAAAGTATTTACATTATTGATGGGCGAACGAAGTGAGTCCTGAAAAACAATTGAAGTTAATAACATTGTCACCTAAAAAAAAACAATAGAAAAAACAAAACATATTACTCAAATCTTCGTTTTTTTTAGTAGAAGGAGGCGTAGAGAGAAAATTACAAAGAGTGATAAACATTTGTATGGGAGAGAGAGAATAAAATAAAAATAATGTAGAAATAAATGAATGCGATGCAATGAAATTGGATGCGCGGTGAAAGTTCTCGAATCCCGTTCATAAAATTTCTCTAAATGCCTTCGCTTCGAAAATTGTTTAGAAGTCGTCGAAATCGAATAAAAAAAAAAAGAAATAAATGTAGAGTTCATTTTTCTATTTCATCTCTCTCTCTCTTTCGCATGATTCAATTCGCGATTTACAATTCTTTCGAGAAATCTATGCTCGTCTTCTCACTCGGTTCAGAGGAAATAGAAAATTTCGTTTACTTAGTTTTCTTTTTAATAAAATTATAATAATTACAAAAAAAAAATTGGAAATTCTTCATTACATTTTGATTTGTGTAAAATCTGTGGGTGTTTTCGTTGAATCACAACGAAATGGATTCCGCCGAAAAACAAAAATAAAAAACAAAAAGAATGAGTAGGCTGTGTCTCAATCCGGTCGTTCGTTCGTCCGTGTTTCGTGTGTGTCTGGTGAAAACGAAATTTCGAGGTCGGGACGAGAGACGTCTGCTGCTGCTGCTGTCTTTACCAAAATGGATGCACTTGGCCTTGGTTGGTTTCGGGCACAGACGATCATCATTATCACGGTCATCTTCAACAACATCATCATCATCATCCGTGGGCCAAACCCATCAGAAGAGAGAGAAAAGAGATTAAAAGAGTCCATCAATAACGATGATGATGATAATTCCATCTTCCTTCGACGCACGTTTCTTCCGCCTCTCCGAAATGCGACAACGCGAACCCAAAACGAAAAAACAAAAAAAAAACACGTTTCGCTCTCGAAAAACAAGAGTCCTTCTTTTGTTTCTCTTTCGTTCTTCGCCGCAGACGTGACCATCGCATTCATGACCATCCTCACGGTTCATTTTGTTATTCGCAAATTTCGTTCCTCATTTATTCCATTACCAACATAAATAAATACAGTTTTTGTTTTTAGGTTAGGTTAACATAATTAGATTATTAATTTGCTAATCTTCTAGGGATTTTCGTTTTACAAAACACGAACGAAATAGTTCGTGTTTTGTTTCTTCATTTCTTTCATTTTTCAAATGCGAAGAAAAATAAGAAGTGTCCTCGTCGCTAATTGCAATAATAATAATAATAATAATAATGTCGAATGCGAACGCTGGAAAACGTGAAATTATGATAATTGCGTGGAAAAATAAGGTTTTTTCCAAAGAAATGCTTATTTATTTTCGCTCATTCTCGTTTTGTTTCGTTTCGTTCGAAAATCGCCGAGGGAAACGTGAAACGACCTCATCGATTTTTCCGTGATTACGGTAATTAAAGAAACGGACGAAGACGAAAACAGAAAAGTAGTTCGTTAAAACAACACGAAACATTTTCAAATTTTGTCTTAAGTCAAGTTAATTAACTACAAAATATGTATAAAGTTTATAATTTTCCAATGTGAACAGTAAAAGTCAACGATGGGCGAGCGAAGCGAGTCCTGAGAACAATTGAAGTCAGTATGTTTCTTCAAATTTCAATTGTTTTTCAGGACTCACTTCGTTCGCCCATCAAGTTTCTACATGATTCAGTAGGACCTTACACAATTTAATAGTGATAAATCTAAAAATCTTACATAATCACTACTTTTCATATATTTCTTTTAATTCATCTCTAAAAAGAAGAGAACTAACCGTTTTTAAGATAAAAAAGAGAAAAGGAAATTGAGATTGCATTATCACTTAGTTCGCCCATCAAGAATCTTTAAATTGCATAATTAACACTGCATAACCAATAGAAAAGTCTTGTAAATCTACATTTTCTTAACATTAATTAATAATAAAAAAATAGAATTTTTAGGAAATCAAATGAAAATTTAAAGCATGAAATATTAAACATGAAATTTATACAAAAAAAATAATTGCACTAAAAAAAAAGTGTAATATCAATAAACTGTAGACCTATTTTGTAATTAACTAACAAATTGTTTAATTATTCGTTACTGGCAAACTTTTATTTATTCCTAAAGTTTGAAGTAACATATTTACTTCATTTGTTCTCAGGATTCGCTTTGCTCGTTAATGTCCATTAAATTAACAAAAACATTATACATTTTTAAATTATTTTTCAGTTAACAACAGTTGGTTAAAAATCATATCCATTTTTGATGGGCGAACGAAGTGAGTCCTGAAGGCAATTGAAGTTTTTGTTCGCTTCAATTGTTCTCAGGTCTCGCTTCGCTCGCCCATCGTTGACTCTCTTTATTTCATTTGAAAATTAACAATTTTCAAATTTTCGTAATGAACTAATTGATATCACTTTTTATTGATTAACACTAATTTTAATTATACTAAATATTGATGGGCGAACGAAGTGAGTCCTGAAAAACAATTGAAGTTTGAAGTAACATACAGACTTCAATTGTTCTCATGACTCGCTTCGCTCGCCCATCGTTGACTCTCTTTATTTCAATTGAAAATTAACAATTTTCAAATTTTCGTAATGAACTAATTAATATCACTTTTTATTGAATAATACTAATTCTAACTATACTAAATATTGATGGACGAACGAAGTGAGTCCTGAAAACAATTGAAGTTTGTTAAACATTTTCGCTTCAATTGTTCTCAGGACTCGCTTCGCTCGCCCATTGTTGACTCTGTTTATTTCATTTGAAAATTAACAATTTCGTAATGAACTAATTGATATCACTTATTATTGATTAACAATAATTTTAATTATACTAAACGTTGATGAGCGAACAAAGTGAGTCCTAAAAACAAAACGAAAACAAAAAAAACTCAAACAAAAAAAAGGGGTTGGAAATATGGCAGGATTTTAGGAGAGAGTGCAAACGATGCAAATGACGAAATAATAAAAAAATCAATAAGCTAGGCTCCCGTCCGTCGTCGTCGTCGTCTACGTCGTCGTCGTCGTCCGTTGGAGGTAGTGAGGTTGATTTGGTTTGGTTTGGTTGGTCGGTTGGATGCATTTCAGTGTGTGCATACATGTGTGTATGAGTGTGTGTGTATGTGTGTGTGTGTGTGTGCGTATACATATACATTCGTGTGTGTGTGTGTGCGGTGCAAAGAGTGTCAAGGTTAGAGTGGCTAGATATGTAGTGTGCATGTGAGTGTGCATGAGAGAGAGTGTGTGTGAGTGCGTATGCGTGTGTTGGTGTGAGTGCGAGTGCGGAGCGGCTTGCAATTGCAGCAATTGCAATGCACTTACAATGCAACAGTACGAAACAGTTCTCGCCGTTCTTCGGCCATCATAACATGCCATGCACCATCCACAACCGCCACAACAACAACAACAACAATACTAACAACAACAATTACAACTAAGAAACAACAACAACAACAAGAAGTGGATTTAAATCGGTTTGCGACAATTTTCGAGTGACGTAAAAATTAATAATATTTTAAACTTTGACGTTATTGTTTTAAATTTAAATTAATCGGACAAAAGTGTTAAAGAGGACAACAACAATAGCAACAGCAACAAATAATCAGTGTGATCGTCCGTTGTGTTTCGCCGATCTTCTTCCAGCTCCAGCGACCAACAGTAGTAGTGACTCAACAACGACACACACGCACTCTTGGATATTATTATTATTACAACTACTCTCATTTACGAGGTTCGTAACACACATACATATATTTACTACCACTACAAAATACTACTATTACTACTACTACTATTATTAGTACAACAACTATTCATTGTTTACTAGTTGCATTTCTTATGTTTCTAATTCCAAGTCATCAATGCTATCTTCGTTTATTCCTTCTTGTTTGTTATATCGTTATTTATGTATGTACGTATGCATTTGTCTCGTGAAGGAAGAACTGGGTTCGCTTTGGTGAAAGTGAAGCGCATGCAAGAGTCAAGTTGTTTATTGCGACATTAATCGAAGGTTCCCTTCTTTATAAGCGATTGCATCGAGATCATCATGATCATCATCAACAACAACAACATCCATTCCCAATTGATAACTGCTCAATCGATATATCATATATTTATTGTTTTTTTTTACATTTTCCATTATTATTATTAATTCATATTTCAATTGTTTATCATTCGATTATTAGCACAAAACCTAGCTTTTATTCTTTTGTTTAATAATTTAGAATTGAAGTGTTTGTAAATAAAATCTGATTATTTCTTATATATTTGTATTGGACAAAAACTTCAATTGTTTTCAGGACTCACTTCGTTCGCCCATCAATATTTAGTATAGTTAAAATTAGTATTATTCAATAAAACGTGATATCAATTAGTTTACTACAAAAATTGGAAAATTGTTAATTTTCAATTGAAATAAACAGAGTCAACGATGGGCGAGCGAAGCGAGTCCTGAGAACAAATGAAGTGAGTATGTTACTTCAAACTTCAATTGTTTTTCAGGACTCACTTCGTTCGCCCATCAAAAATAAAGGATATTTAAATTTTGTCACTAACGAAGAATTTAACAATTCGTTAATTAACAACAAATTAGGTATAAAGTTTATAATTTTCCAATTTAAACAGTAAAAATCAACGATGGGCGAGCGAAGCGAGTCCTGAGAACAATTGAAGTCAGTATGTTACATCAAACTTCAATTGTTTTCAGGACTCACTTCGTTCGCCCATCAATAGAATAATCGAACAAAACTAACAAAGAATTTAAAAATATGTTTACAAAATGTGTATAAAAATTTCATTAATTGAAGTTAACGATGGGCGAGCGAAGCGAGTCCTGAGAACAATTGAAGTCAAAAAAAAATGTTATCGAATTGTGTTTACGAACAAGAATCGTAGCATCAGCAGAGAAAGAAGAAAAAAAAACAAATGTGAACAAAACAAAAGTAATCTTTTGTTGACTCGAAAAGTCAGTCACATATACTGACACATCCTCTCGTGAACGCATAAATGCGATCGATGTGTTTTTCGTGACTTATCAAAGTGTGTCAACGCGTTTCGGTTGTTTCCCCGAGATAATTTTTGTTTTTTTTTTTTTAGCATTGCATACGCAAGCGCTGGTATTTCCATCTCCCGACGTACTGTTCTTTGTTGTTTCGTCCATCATTTGTTCGATTAGTTTATTAAATTTATTCGATTTTCATTTACGTTTTGAAAATGTACGTTGTTCGGATTTATGTACGTACATAAATGGAAAGAGCAAATCACGTTGTTTCTTGTGTGAATATATATAAAGAATTCGAGGTTATGGATGCACGAACAACGTATAAAAAACTATTGTCTATTCATGAGTTTCTCTCTTATTTTCGTAGCTCGAAGCTATAACTGCCTTGGATCATTGGTATTTTCAATAGGAAATTTCCAAGATTTAAAGAAACGAAAAAAGTAAATTTGTAAACTCTATTTTCGTTATATTTTTGTGTACAAATTGTAAAAATGAATGATTAAATTACAAAAAAAAATGTGAAATTCAAGAAAGATAAAAAAAGGAGTAATATTTCTTTGTCTGGTAAAATGAAAAGTGATCACATTAAACGAATGATTTTGCCGGTGCGAAAGCATAACGATTCTTCGATTCCTCCGGATCCGATTTTACTTTGCTTTCGACTTTGAGAGCCATAAATAATGTTTCCCCCGTCCACGTTGTAATTAGCGAGTTTTTCTTTACGCTCCGAACGAGAAGGGAAATCGTGCACGAAAATTGGTTTCGGTGATGATTTCACCCGATCTCCAAGCAATTTATTTTGCTGTGCACAACGTTCTAGATCGTAAAAGAAAATTTGAAATGTTACCAAATTAAACTCAAAAAAAAAGTCATGATGGGCGAACGAAGTGAGTCCTGAAAAACAATTGAAGTTTGATGTAACATCCCTACTTCAATTGTTCTCTAACAAATCTAAGTGAGTCCTGAAAACAATTAAAGTTTGTAAACATATTCGCTTCAATTGTTCTCAGGACTCGCTTCGCTCGCCCATCGTTAATTTCTGCATTTTACATTGGTAAAATTGTAAACTCTATATCTATTTTGTAGTTAATTAACAAATCGTTAAAATCTTCGTTAGTGACCAAATTTAACTATCCTTTTTTTGATGGGCGAACAAAGTGAGTCCTGAACAACAATTGAAGTTTGAAGTAACATACAGACTTCAATTGTTCTCTAACAAATCTAAGTGAGTCCTGAAAACAATTAAAGTTTGTAAACATATTCGCTTCAATTGTTCTCAGGACTCGCTTCGCTCGCCCATCGTTAATTTCTGCATTTTACATTGGTAAAATTGTAAACTCTATATCTATTTTGTAGTTAATTAACAAATCGTTAAAATCTTCGTTAGTGACCAAATTTAACTATCCTTTTTTTGATGGGCGAACGAAGTGAGTCCTGAACAACAATTGAAGTTTGATGTAACATACAGACTTCAATTGTTCTCAGGACTCGCTTCGCTCGCCCATCGTTGACTTTTATTGTATAACATGTTCAACATTAGCAACCCTTTGGATTAAGCTTTAAGTAACAAAATAATATATACAATTTTTAGTTAATAAGATCACATTAGATCACTGTTGAAGTATACCGAATAATTTTCTTACAGCCAACATAAGTACTTAAAAAAAGTTACGCCATCTATGATTAAAATAAATAAACAAAATTTAAATTCCTTATATTGATTAGAATTAGTTGAAAACTACTGAAATTGTCACTTGACATCTCTATAAACTCTAGTTTCGTTATATTTTTGTGTACAAGTTGTAAAAATATAAGATTTAATTACAAAAAAAAAATGTGAAATTCAAGAAAGATAAAAAAAAGGAGTAATATTTCTTTGTCCGGTAAAATGAAAAGTGATCACATTAAACGAATGATTTTGCCGGTGCGAAAGTACAACATAAGTACTAAAAAAAAAAAAAAATTACGCCATCTATGATTAAAATAAATAAACCAAATTTGAATTGCTTATATTGATTAGAATTAGTTGAAAACTACTGAAATTGTCACTTGACATCTCTATAAACTCTATTTTCGTTATATTTTTGTGTACAAGTTGTAAAAATAAAAGAATTAATTACAAAAAAAAAATGTGAAATTCAAGAAATATATAAAAAAAGGAGTAATATTTCTTTGTCTGGTAAAATGAAAAGTGCGAAAGTACAACATAAGTACTAAAAAAAAAAGGTTACGCCATCTATGATTAAAATAAATAAACAAAATTTGAATTGCTTATATTGATTAGAATTAGTTGAAAACTACTGAAATTGTCACTTGACATCTCTCTATAAACTCTATTTTCGTTATATTTTTGTGTACAAGTTGTAAAAATAAAAGATTTAATTACAAAAAAAAAAATGTGAAATTCAAGAAAGATAAAAAAAAGGAGTAATATTTCTTTGTCCGGTAAAATGAAAAGTGATCACATTAAACGAATGATTTTGCCGGTGCGAAAGTACAACATAAGTACTTAAAAAAAAAAGGTTACGCCATCTATGATTAAAATAAATAAACAAAATTTGAATTGCTTATATTGATTAGAATTAGTTGAAAATTACTGAAATTCTCACTTGACATCTCTATAAACTCTATTTACGTTATATTTTTGTGTACAAGTTGTAAAAATAAAAAAATTAATTACAAAAAAAAAATGTGAAATTCAAGAAAGATATAAAAAAAAGGAGTAATATTTCTTTGTCCGGTAAAATGAAGAGTGATCACATTTAAACGAATGATTTTGCCGGTGCGAAAGTACAACATAAGTACTTAAAAAAAAAAAGGTTACGCCATCTATGATTAAAATAAATAAACAAAATTTAAATTGCTTATATTGATTAGAATTAGTTGAAATAAACTACTGAAATTGTCACTTGACATCTATGAGAGGTTACAGAACTGTCAAGGATATTGACAGTTTAGTTGTTGCTATGGTGATCTATGAATTAGATGATGATTATGATGAGAGCAGGCGATGTTACGTGGTTGGAAGGATTGCGTTATGTGTGTGTGTGCAGTAACTTTCGTTCGTTGCGCTTTGTTAAGTGCGTGCATGTGTGTGTAGTGTGTAGTGTATATACTACAGAGAGTTGCACGTGCCTCAATGGCAACGACATTGCGGTAGGTTCAGAATCTCCCCATTTTGTGGTGCTGTTGCCTTCGGTTTGTCTGGACTGGTTGAGTCCATACTACACTACCTACCTACCTACTTACTACCAAAGCAGAAGGCTTCGTTCGTGTTCGTCGCGTGCATTCATCGTGTGGTGGAGGCAGTTAAGAGTGTGGCCGCGTGTCGAGCCGCATCCGGCGCTGCCTGCCGTCGTTGTCCTCCTCTCACTCTTCCTCATTGTACGAAGATATTTCCGTCTCTCTCTCTCTCCCCCACATCGTAAAAAACGCAACGCAACGCAACGCAAAGCGAGGCACACTGACCTTACCCAAACTTGTCCGACAGACCGACTCGCCCAAATTGCAACCGAAAATAAACCGCGGAGGGCGACGCACGGAACCGAAACATCATGATCGTCGTCTGCCTCCGCAGCTGCGATATAACAGGACGAAGAACAAAAAAAGAAGAAAATAACCGAAAAAAAACAGACTTCATTTGCATTCACTTTCGTTTTGTTTCGATTATATTGGCACAAATTGATCAATTGCCTTCAATTAGTTACCAACCGAAT
>NW_017095692.1:17085-17307 GCF_001412225.1 Nicrophorus vespilloides
ATTGGACTCAAATTGGAGATATGCCATCTATTATTCAAATAAACAATCTAAATTTGACAACTATTTACATATTAATACCAACTTACTATAACCAATAAAAGTATGGAATTAAAGATATTAACTTTACCCTTAAATTTGATTCATCAATCTAATTTAGTAATTTTATAAAACTTTCAAAATTAATTGAAATTGGACTCAAATTGGAGATACGCCATCTATGAT
>NW_017095692.1:17332-24719 GCF_001412225.1 Nicrophorus vespilloides
TTGTTAAGTGCGTGCATGTGTGTGTAGTGTGTAGTGTATATACTACAGAGAGTTGCACGTGCCTCAATGGCAACGACATTGCGGTAGGTTCAGAATCTCCCCATTTTGTGGTGCTGTTGCCTTCGGTTTGTCTGGACTGGTTGAGTCCATACTACACTACCTACCTACCTACTTACTACCAAAGCAGAAGGCTTCGTTCGTGTTCGTCGCGTGCATTCATCGTGTGGTGGAGGCAGTTAAGAGTGTGGCCGCGTGTCGAGCCGCATCCGGCGCTGCCTGCCGTCGTTGTCCTCCTCTCACTCTTCCTCATTGTACGAAGATATTTCCGTCTCTCTCTCTCTCCCCCACATCGTAAAAAACGCAACGCAACGCAACGCAAAGCGAGGCACACTGACCTTACCCAAACTTGTCCGACAGACCGACTCGCCCAAATTGCAACCGAAAATAAACCGCGGAGGGCGACGCACGGAACCGAAACATCATGATCGTCGTCTGCCTCCGCAGCTGCGATATAACAGGA
Organism: Nicrophorus vespilloides; assembly: GCF_001412225.1. Taxonomy (NCBI): domain Eukaryota; kingdom Metazoa; phylum Arthropoda; class Insecta; order Coleoptera; family Silphidae; genus Nicrophorus; species Nicrophorus vespilloides. The sequence goes on from NW_017095692.1 coordinate 17,853, forward strand.
CGAAGAACAAAAAAAGAAGAAAATAACCGAAAAAAAACAGACTTCATTTGCATTCACTTTCGTTTTGTTTCGATTATATTGGCACAAATTGATCAATTGCCTTCAATTAGTTACCAACCGAATTAGACGGAAATAGTTTTAGTTTGTAACGAGAGCAAACAGTCTTAATTTGCATCATCAACTTTACCCTTAAATTCGATTCATCAATATAATTTAGTAATTTTATAAAACTTTCAAAATTAATTGAAATTGGAGATACGCCATCTATGATTCAAATAAACAAACACAATTTGACAACTATTTACATATTAATACCAACTTACTATAACCAATAAAAGTATGGAATTAAAAATATGTCATCTATGATAAACAAAGGGTGTCCCAAAATAAAAACAAGATTTGAATTTGCTGCCATTTGTGCAGTAAAGTGTTGGCAACCCAAAAAAAAAAAAAACAATTTTACTATTTACTGCACAAATGGCGGCAAATTCAAATCTTGCGTTTTCCTTAAATTGATTGATTTCCAATTGGTAACACAAATTGGGATCGTTTAGGTATAGATTTAGAAGTGAAATTTTCATAACAAAATCTGTCAATTCACGTTGGATAATCACGAATTTCGCCTTTCGACTTTCCCCCGACGACATCAATTACCACGAACACGACGTGTCCTTCATATTTTTTTTTTTTCATCTCTTCTCCAATTTACAAATTATTTTTTCTTTTTTAACAGATGAAATTAGTAAGATTTTTCGTCGCGTTTCCAATATCTATCGTAATTATAAGCGTGATTTCTCTCCTTCACAAATTACCGTGTCCTCGTTCGCAAAAAAGAAAAAAAAATCAACAAACAATTACACTTGATTTTTGTTCTGTACAACATTCTAGAATCTAAATCGTTGATAGAAATGTATAAAATGTAACAAATTTTTCTTTTTTAAAATGTTACCAAATTTACAAAAAAAAAATAACATACTCACTTCAATTATTCTCAGGACTCGCTTCGCTCGCCCATCGTTAATTTCTGCTGTTTACATTGGTAAAATTGTAAACTCTATACATATTTTGTAGTTAATTAACGAATCGTTAATTTCTTCGTTAGTGACCAAATTTAACTATCCTTTATTTTTGATGGGCGAACGAAGTGAGTCCTGAAAACAACTGAAGTTTGAAATAACATACTCACTTCAATTGTTCTCAGGACTCGCTTCGCTCGCCCATCGTTAATTTCTGCTTTTTACATTGGTAAAATTGTAAACTCTATACCTATTTTGTAGTTAATTAACGAATCGTTAAATTCTTCGTTAGTGACCAAATTTAACTATCCTATATTTTTGATGAGCGAACGAAGTGAATCCTGAAAACAATTGAAGTGAGTATGTTTTTTTTTTTTGTAAATTTGGTAACATTTAAAAACAAAAATTTGTTACATTTCTATCTACGATCAAGATTCTGGAATGTTGTACAAAACAAAAACATTCATACTTCAATTGCAAACATTTTTCTTCTATATGTTATTTTTTTTTCAAGAAATAGAAATGATTGCATTTATATTAAATTGTTGTTAAAAACGTTTGTTAATAAGGAAGGAGCAGAAGAAAAGAAGTTTCTATTAATTAATTTAATCGTTTCGATTGTGAACTCGCGGTGAAAGTGAGCGAATTTCATTTTAACCATTATCTCTTTTTTCTTCCATTATTTTTTTTTTTTGTTACTGTTCCGTTACGATTCTCTAATTCTCTAATTTCTATTGCAGACAATTATAACAATCGTTTTGCATTCTGTTATTAATGCTAATACTTACATTTACAAGCAGCTGCAGCAACTGAAAAAAAAAAATAAACGTTTTTTAATAACGATTAAAGATTGAGAAAAATAGAAGAAAATATTTGAAATAGAATTTTATAAAAATTTTCTTGCGAGAACGAAAAATCCACTTTTTAATATGCAAGACGTTGTTATTTTTAATTTATCGTCGCGCGCGAGGCATAATTCAGCAGTAACTTAATTAAAGTTTCGATGTTTTATTGTTGTTGTTGTTGTTTCTCTCTAGTAGCGAGAAGCGAAGAGAAAGAAAAACTAGTGGAAGGAAAAGAAAAAAAAAACAGAAAGAAGAAATAAAGTGGAGGACGAGTTTTCGCGTCTCGCCTCCCTGTGGGGGTGAATTAAAAACGAAAAAACTGCAGGGGGCTGTGGCGTGTATGAGAAGGAAAGAAAATAATAATGAAAGAATGAGAGAGAGAGAAGGAAGTGATTCAAAAAGAAAACAAAAAAAAATAAATAACAATAATAATAAGAGAAGGAAACAAAAACGAAGCGAAAAAGAAAACAACAACTCCGAGTTTCTCATTTGTTTTTCCCAAGGCGTCTGCGGGGGTGGCTTTCGGGTGTTGGTGGTGGTGGAGGTGGAGGAGGGAAGAAGGATAAAGAAAGAATGAAGTATATGCATTTATATGAGGGAGAGAGAGAGAGAGAGAAGAAATATGGAAATGCGGATGGAAAAATGGGGGATGGAGGTTGTTGGAAAGAGAGGGGCAGATAGGTTTGGGTCAGGTCGGAGATGGCTTTGGAGAATACGAAACTCGGTAATAAGTAAAATGCATAATGCAATAAATTTTCGCACCTTTAATCAAGGAGCCGGGTCCTGCTGCTATTTCCATCTCTCTCTCTCATATCCAATTTTGTATCTCTTTCTCTTTCTCTCTCTCTCTCGGTCGTGCACTTTGCGCGCACTACCCTCTTCTCCCCGGTGGGTCACTATTTTATTACACGCGACTGAAACGGCGATGCATAATTGCACCCACCGACCCCCCCCCCAATGGCGCGAACTTCGCGTCGGGGCACGAATTCATAATTATTAAAAATAATTAACCGTTTCGTCCTGCAGCGTGGATGGAAACAACGCCCCTACGAAAAATGTCCACATCGATTACTTAGGTTACTTGACAAGTAGCAAGTAAAATAAATAACGCAAAATAATTAAGATGGCTGTGGAACTTTAGATTTTCACGTTTTTCTCAATAACCGCTGAAGCAATTTTAACAAACAACGCCCTACAAAAAATATAATGTTTACTTGACAAGTAGCAAGACATAAAAATCTAAATTGGCAAGTATAACAAATGATATTAGTAACAAAATTAAGATGGCTGTGCAACATTAGATTTTCACGTTTTCTTCAATAACCGCAGAAGCAATGACCCTACGAAAAATGTAGTGTTTACTTGACAAATAGCAAGTCATGTACTTGTAATTTGGCAAGTATAACAAATGACATTGGTAACGAAATTAAGATGGTTGTGTAACATTAGATTTCTTACGTTTTCTTCAATAACCGTTGAAGCAACGACCCTACGAAATATGTAATGTTCACTTGACAAGTAGCAAGTCATGTCCATGTAAATTGGAAAGTATAATTAATGACATTAGTAACGAAATTAAGATGCAACATTAGGTTTGTTACGTTTTCTTCAATAACCGCTGAAGCAACGACCCAACGAAAAATGTAATGTTTACTTGACAAATATAAAGTCATGTACATGTAAATTGGCAAGTATAACAAATGACATTGGTAACGAAATTAAGAGAGTTGTGTAACATTAGATTTTCACGTTTTCTTCAATAGCCGCTGAAGCAACGGCCATACGAAAAATGTAGTGTTTACTTGACAAATAGCAAGTTATGTACATGTAAATTGGCAAGTACAACAAATGATATTGGTAACCAAATTAAGATGGTTGTGCAACATTAGATTTGCTACGTTTTCATTACTAACCGCTGAAACAACGACCCTACGAAAAATATAATGTTTACTTGACAAGTAGCAAGTCATGTCCATGTAAATTGAAAAGTATAATTAATGACATTAGTAACGAAATTAAGATGCAACATTAGGTTTGTTACGTTTTCTTCAATAACCGCTGAAGCAACGACCCAACGAAAAATGTAATGTTTACTTGACAAATATAAAGTCATGTACATGTAAATTGGCAAGTATAACAAATGATATTAGTTACGAAATTAAGATGTCTGTGCAACTTTAGATTTTCACGTTTTCTTCACTAGCCGCTGAAGCAACGACCCTACGATAATGTAATGATTATTTGACAAGTAACAAGGCATGAACATGTCAATTGGCAAGTATAACAAATGATATTAGTAACAAAATTAAGATGGCTGTGCAACTTTAGATTTTCACGTTTTTATCAATAACCGCTGAAGCAACGACCCTATGAAAATTGTAATGTTTACTTGACAAATAGCAAGGCATGAACATGTAAATTGGCAAGTATAACAAATGACATTAGTAACGAAATTAAGATAGCTGTGCAACATTAGATTTGTTACGTTTTCTTCAAATTACCAAACTAAATATATGAATTAAAGTAGAAACTGTTGATGATTGCATATAAAAACCAACTGATTTATGAGTTTTCAAACAGATTTTGATTAAAAGCTATTAACTTTGTTAAAAAATATGTTGAAATAGAAAAAAAAATCGCCTTTATCGCCGTTCGCAATTCAATCTTCAGATTAAATTAATCGTCGGTCATCCTTACAACTCTGACCCACTTCCGAACACAGCAATTGACCTATAATAATATTGCTTTTTCTACTTTTTTTTTTTGCTTTTTCCTCTCGTTTCGTTTGCTTCCCGCTTAATCTTGCTTCAGTTGCGAAAAGAAAAACAACTATAAACCGAACAAATTTATTTATCGTTTTTAATATCGTTTGGAGAAGATTAGAAAAGACGCTAAGATGCGCAAAAAGTGTGAATGATGAAATCTCGAGACTCTTCTCCTATTTGTGTGTGTTTGTGTGTTGAGAGTTCGAATTTAGGAATGTTCGCGTTTCGGTGCGGCTCGTTGTGATGATGACCTTTCGCTTATAGAAAGAAATAGAGACCTTTCGAGATTTCGCAAAATTTATTTATTAATACCCTTGCAACATATCGCATACAAACACACACCCACACACACACACAACTTGGTTTCCGAATGATTAACGATCTTGCATCTCTTTGTGAATACTTCTTTGTTTTGGCAACAATGATTTCGCTATTTAATGATCATCACAAGTATTTGAAATTTGCTTAAATCCAGTCTTCACATTTTATTGATTTTCTCGAAAACTATAATACATAGAATGAATCCAAAAGATGTATATGAAACTAGAATGTTTGGGGAATGTAGCGAGTATTCATTTACTGCTGTGGTTTCATCCCTTTGGCATGTAATTCACGTGTAAAAATGAAATAACGAAAAATTAAGTTTTTAAATATTTGTCATAGATATTAAATTAATAATAAAATTAATACTATTTTTACTTATTATCAATGCATACTTATTGCTTTATGAGTGGAAAGTTTAATTTTGGAAAAATTCAAGAAAAAAAATTACGCCATCTATCGACAGGTTTTTCTTCTTTTGCGTATATCTCGAGATCCACGAAACGCATGATCATTATTAAACACGCAAATTGAAGCTAAAACTTTAGAGAGTGTAATTAGTGTATTTGGAATGCGTTTATTGATGTGGTTTCTTCAGAAAACTATAATAGATAAAATAAAAATTGAGGCATGAAAAATTTCTGCGAAACCCGTACAAGTGTCGCCTCCCTAATTGGATGTAAAAGCTTTGGAAGCTCCGCCTCGCGAAAACAAAAAAAAAAACGTTTTCGTTCTAAACCGATTTAGTAGCGAGCAGAAAGGCAAACGTAATTCGTGTAATTACGTGCACCAAATACTTTCGAAGACGAAGAAAATCGTATAGGAAAAAAAAAAAAAAGAAATTACTCAATCTTAGAGACTAATTCACATCGAATCGTTCGACGTTACGAAAATCGGTGTCAGTCGTCGTTTTTTCGCTCCAATTTTTCCCAGCCCGACCTTCGATAATGGCCTTATTATTAATACACACACGCACAGTAGGCCAATCAATAATTCATCTATTCATTTATATTTTTGTAAACATGTCTCCTAGCAACGATCAACAAAATTGCAGAATACTCTTTGTTTTTTGTTTTGTTTTGTTTATGAAACGTTGGTATCGTTAATGAGTATACAGTCTGATAATGAATAAATGAATAAACTTCGCTAATGAAACGGCAACAACGGAAAAATTAAAATAAACAACTGAAAATGTATACACACATATATTTATAGAAAAAAAAAATATATATGTAAAAGTTTTCTAACGAAATCGCGCCCAAGGATAATTGAGTTTCCAACATTCGAAAGCCGGCAACGAACCAAGGACGACCAAGTATCATACACACACACATATTTTTCATTTATATATATTTTTTTGCAATTTATTTTCGCGTTTCGTCATCATCGCAGTTTCCATTTATATTAAATTAGAGGAAGAAAATTCAGTTTTCTTCACAAATTCGTTAAGATTTACATCGATCGAGTATATTTGTACAGTTGAAACGTGAATAGTTTTCAAAATTATTAACATTAATCTTACATAATAACAAGGCGCCATCTGTTAATAAAATTATTTTTTTTGCTTATTATTAATGTATATTCATTGCTTTACGAGTGCAAAGTTAAATTTTGAAAAAATTCAAGAAAAAAAAGTACGCCATCTATTGACACAGTTTCAGTTTTTCGCATATATCTCAAGATCCACGAATAGTACGATCATTATTAAACACGCAAATTGAAGCTAAAACTATAGGGAACGTAATAAGTGCATTGAATTGAACTAAAACTTGTTGTTTGCATGTTAATTTTTAATTAAATAGAGGAATAAAATTCAGTTTTTTCTCTCTTTCCATAAATTCGTTAAGATTTACACCGAAATTCAAATCGATTGAGCATATTTGTACAGTTGAAACGTGAATAGTTTTCAAATTATTAACA